>NC_056733.1:256909812-256917312 GCF_019279795.1 Protopterus annectens
CACTGCCAGAAGCCAGCTACTTTAAAGCCAGGCTACCCAATTATTGTTTTTTTAAACATGTTTATTAAATTATTACTTAAGACACAGGCACACTTACCTTTATATAAAAAGTTAAAATTAAGTAAAAATTAATTATCTTAGTAAAATTAATACTTATCCAAAGGGTGGTATTAGTCCAGCGACAAGACTTTCAGGAGCATGAAGCCCACAGTGCCACCAAATAAATGCAGTTAGTCTCCAAGGTTAAACTATTTTCTAAAAGACCCGACACAATGAAAGGTTTAGATATATTTAATAATAAATAATAACACAGAAAACATGAAAATATGGAATATCTATTTACAATAAACACCAGAGTTTCAGTTTACAAGAAATATAAAAAAATAACACAGATGGAAAGATGCAGATACAGAAAAGCAATACTTATAGTTAACCTCACTGTTTTCCTAACTGACTGAAGAATTACAATTCCCTGGTTGCTTACGAAAGCAAGACAAGATTAAGTGGATGGGTGTGTTGTGTCAGTTCCAATAACAGAGTACTGAGTGTCACTATCACATCTTTCACTAATATCTAAAATAATGTCAGTGCTGGTTATAGAATGACCTCACATCTGGTCATCTGATTCTGTGATTCTTACACTACCCCCACCTGACTAGAAGCTGAACCAGAATCTAGCACAGATGTGTCCCAATACACACCTAGAGCTTTGCTAAGGCATATGGAGACTGCAAAACCATTCAAATTCTTTCATTCTACTTGTAGAGACTAACCAGCTATTCCCTGGCACCCCAGGGTAGCAATTAGTTCACCACTAAGGACAATAACAGCAGGAGTCCTGACCAGACATTGTGTCTCTACCTGCATTCAGGCCTGTGAGATAAAATCTTCGGGGCCTAAACCAAGTCATTAAATTTCAAGCTATTTTCTTAAGGCAAGCTGGGCTTAGCTTAACCCATTCCCTTCTAGTATTCTCTGTTAACATATATACATTACTCAAGTTACAATACAGCCTGACATACATATATATTTCTTTTCTGTCCAGCAGGCCCCACTGTTGATACATTCTTAACACAAGCAGCTTTACAAATACATTTTTAACACAAGCATCTGTACAAATCAGTTTGTTATACAAATGATGTAAAATTCTTTACAAAATTCCAACTACCTATACTGGCATATGTTACACATGCACTGCTCTACCCTCTCTGCAATAGCTGGCACTACCTTACATCATCACAGCATGATTTACAGTTCTTATTCTGATCACTACTTTTTCCGTTTTACATAGTATTGCTGTTAAATTTAAAAATTCTTTGAATGAAGGAACTTAGTTCAATTTCCATTTTTTTTGTGTTATAATTTTCTAGCTACTGCCAGTAAACTCCTAAATATATTTTTGTTTAGTGTTTATAGATAAAGGAAGTGGAACACTCATTAGTATTATCTAGTTAAGGGCCAATTATCATATTCTCATAAAAAATACTTATCTCTCTCCAATAAACATCTAATTTTTTACAGTCCATAAACATCTGTGTCCAATCAGTTTTTACAACTTTACTACATCTCCAACAAACTGAAGAAGTCATTTTACTTAACTTAGATATTTTATAGGGAGTAAGGGACGGCTTACACCTGTCACCCCTGGGCTTCCGGATATTGGCAAAGGCTCTTGCCACCCCCATAGTGCCTTTTTTAGGCAAGGCTCAAATGATAAACTTACCGCCCTAGAAAACAAAAATGGAGAAAAACTAAGGGTAATACTGCTCAATGCCAGAAGTCTAAACCTCAAGATGCACGTCCTCAAAGCCCTCCTCAGTATGGAGAACATCAAAGTCTGTGCTGTGACTGAAACCTGGTTCAAGGCTCCTGAGAGCACCCCAGCACTATCAGGTTATACCTCATATCATGCGTTCCGGCCCCAAAATCCGGACCGAACCACAAAAGGAGGGGGAGTATCCATATTCATAAAGGATACCCACACCTCCAGGTTAGTGGCAATGCACGAAGCATCGGAGACCATCCAGGTGCAATTAACCATAGGTAAAACTGCCCTACAGTTTGTAGCATGCTACAGACCACCCTCTCAAACTCAGGAAACCCACACAGCCTTCCTGAAGACACTGGAGAGTATGAATGTCTCTCCAAACACCATCATATTTGGTTACTTCAACTACCCAAACATACACTGGGAACATTACTCAAGCCCCAACACCCTAGCCCAAAGGTTCCTGGAGTTCATAAACTCAAATGCTATGGAACAGCTAGTCACCATTTCCACAAGAGGAGAAAATATACTAGACCTGATCATCACAAACATGGGGACAAAATGCTGCACACCGGAAGTATATCCCTCATTGGTGAGATCAGACCATAAATTAATCTCACTGGAGATCCACATCCCAGCCCCAACCCCAGCAAAAAAGACCACAGTGAAGAACTTCTCAAAAGCAAACTTCACACTTCTTAAGACTGGAGTGGTATCCTTCAAGGCCCCTGAGCCAGTGGAAACCACAACCCACGCTGCTGAAACCCTTACAAATGCCTTCTACGAGCACCTCCAGGAATGTATGGATCAAGCAATCCCTAATAAAATCAAGACCCTTTCCACCAAAAGCAGGCGCCTGGTCTGGTGGACCCCAGCCATAAACAAACTCTACAACAAGAGGAGAAAGCTACTACATGACAGAGCAAAATCCCTAAAAGGGAAGGCATCTCTGATCAATACTAGCAAAAAACTACGATCACTCATAAAATCATCCAAGGCCAACTTTGAGAGAAAAATCGCTAATGACACAAAAGACAATCATAAGGCCTTCTTTAGTTATGTTAGAAACCTGGGTGGAAACTCCCAGATATGCTCAGAATTAGTCCAAAATGATACAAAAATCACTGAACCCACAGACATTGCCAACATACTGGCAGACAGATTCAGTGCAAATTTCTCCCCTCCCTCCCTCCCAAAAGGAGAAATATCTATCCCACCAGAGTCTAGCCTCGCAAACATCTCAGATGCCCAGGTGAGAGCTGCTCTCTCTAAAGCAAAAAACACAGCATCAATGGGACCAGACGATGTCCCCGGCTGTGTGCTACATGAACTCAATGAGGAACTAACCCCACACATAAGGCTGCTGTTTAATCTTAGCCTTACTACAGGATACATACCCAAAGAATGGCGTACGGCAACTGTGGTCCCACTCCACAAAGGCGGTGCTTCTACGGACCCTGGAAATTACCGCCCCATAAGCTTGACAAGCCTTGTCTGCAAAGCTATGGAGAGGATCATAATGGAACTCATAAATAAAGACATTGGGGACCTACAGACACTGGATCCTACCCAATTTGGCTTTGTCAAGGGCAGATCCTGCCTCTTGAACTTGGTCGACTTTTTCGAAACAGTCACTAAGGCCATTGATGAGGGTAAGGCAGTTCACACAGCCTACCTTGACCTAGCAAAAGCGTTCGACACAATACCCCACTCAGGCATCATAGAAAAGCTCACCAGCTTAGATGTAAACCCATATGTCACAAGATGGGTTGCAAACTGGCTCAAGGACAGAACACACAGGGTTAGAGTTGCTGGTGCCATGTCAGACTCTAAGCCGGTCACGAGCGGTGTCCCACAGGGCTCAGTCCTGGGCCCCCTCTTGTTCGGCATTTATTTTTCTGAAGTGCAGGCAAACATAGGGGGATTGTGGCTGACAAAATTTGCAGATGACTGCAAACTGGGCACCATAATTGACACTCCATCAGACACAGACATCCTCCAGAGAGGTCTCATAGAAATGGATAACTGGTGCCAGAGCCATGGCCTTAAGCTAAATGCCAAAAAATGTAAAGTCATACCCTTTGGGAAAAACAAGGTAACCCCTAATTACCACATAGGTGGTAATCCATTAAACATGGAAGAAGTTATCAGGGACCTGGGGACCCAAGTTGACAGTAACCTCTCTTTTGACACTCACATTGCCAAAGTGGTTAGGAAGACCTTCTACATTGCCTACCTGATCATGAAGGGATTCACATCCAGATCAGGAGAGGTCATTGTACCCCTGTACTCTTCACTTATCAGACCAATGATTGAGTACAACGCCCCATTCGGAATCTACCTTACCCGACACCTGCAGCAGTTGAAAGACCCCAAAAGTTCCTCACCAAAAGGATAAAGGGGCTCAAACATATGTCATACGCTGCCCGACTGAAGAAACTCCAGCTCTATTCAGTTGCATACCGTCTGCTCAGAGGTGATCTGTGCCTGTCATACAAGGCCATGTCCAACCCGGAATTAATGGACATGCTCCACCTCAAAAAATCCAAATCCACCAGAGCCACGAGAGCAAGAGACTTAAACCTCAACACGGATATAAATAGGACATGCTGGAGGGACAGATTCATCACCCAGAGACTCCCTACACTATGGAACAGAATCCCAGTCCATGTGAGGCAGAGCCGCTCACTGACTCTGTTCAAGAGAAATCTTGACGAGTGGATGGGAGATCGTAGGTTTACCCCGGGAATCATCTCTGTGTCACTGCTGGACAGAGGCACAGCAAACTAATGGGTATAGTATTCTCATCCTAAGGGGTGGTGAAAGCCACACACACTCTGGCTAGGCTTATAAATGCCCTAGGGCAGATAGCCTAGTATGAACCTATGAACCTATGAACAAACATTCTATGTATACATTTCCACATATAAACTTTCCATTACAAACATCAAGTAGTTTAACTGATTTATGTAACAAAGTTTTAGTTTTATTATTATTTATAATTAACTTGTATAACTTGAACAAGCTTCTTTTGTAGGTCAGTTTGTCTTCACTGATAACATTCATATATTCATATAATGGGAAAATAGTGTTATGTTCCTATTCACTCATTATTTACATATTCATTTAATTTCTTACTGATGGATAATTTTAACTGGTTAACAGATTCAGCCAACTTAAAATCTTTCATTAAATATTCTGGTGACTTAGCTTTTTCTTTTTCAAAGCAAATTAGACCATAATACTAAACCATTCATTTTAACATTGTTCTGAGTTTCCTTAAATCTAGAAATGTGTTCAATGAGAAAGCACAACATTTTCCATTTTGATATTAATGGAGTTTTAAAAACATATTTCTTAAATATTTTAAGAGTTGATGTCATATAGTTAGAGTCTAAAGCCTGAAATCAATTTCCTTCCAAGGTAAATTTTATTAACCAGATGAAAGAACTGTTACAAATTTCTAATTTATCATATTGGATGAACTTATAAGAATTTAGTATAATCTGCTTCTGAATGTGTTTCCATTGACTAATGCAGGATGAGTCTATCCAGAGTATCATAGAGTTAAAACTTGCAGCAATAGAATAAGATTCTACATCTGGGAATCAAATGCCATCATACTCCTACAATCTTATATGGTTTCTATCAGCAAATCTCATTTTAGGGTACCATAAGAATGATGTTAACTTTTTTTCATTTTCAGTGAAAGTGTTTTTGTCAGGTATTAAAGCTATTGAATGCAATATTTATGTGTCTGTGCATATATATATATATATATATATATATATATATATATATATATATATATATATATATATATATATATAGTTCCACTTCAGAATCTTGAATTACTGAAAACTGAAACTTCATATGGTTGAGACCATATAATCGAGTTTTCAGAAACTCAAAATTCTGAAGTGAAATAAAAAAAATACCCAAACACATTGTTTCTGCAGGGGCAAGCCCCCCTGCTCTCCCTCAACACCCCCATACTTAAATATACCAACTATGAGATTGCGCTACAGTGGGGAAAAGGGAAATCTCCCATTCCGTGCATTATGCAGAAGTGCAGAATGGGAGATTTCCCATTTCCTCACTATAATGTGATCACGGAGATGGTATATTTAAGTAGGGAGGGTGCAGGGGGCTTGCCCCTCGCAGAAACGATGTGTTTGGATATTTTTTTTTTTTATTTCAGTTCGGAATATTGAGTTTCTGAAAACTCAATCATATGGTCTCTACCATATGAAGTTCGAGTTTTCAGTAATTTGAGATTACAAAGTGAAACTATATATATATATATATATATATATATATATATATATATATATATATATATATAGTCTTGGGTAATATAATCAAATGAGTACTAACCTATTTTCAAAAGTAAAAAAAAATTTTCCATTTTTAATAGAAGAAACACTTCTTCAATTATTTTTTCAAAATTATTAATACTTTTACTCAGATCGTAATAGATTTTTATTCCTAAATATTTTAGTCCTTTTCCTTCCCAATTATATTTAATGAACTGTGTAGTAACTGATTAAACAATAAAGTTTTAGTTTTATTATTATTAAATTTCAGCAGTGATACTTGTTGAAACATCTTATACTATTAACTAAACGTTTGATAGAGGGACAAGGGACACCCTTACTTTGTGTCTTTCTTTAAAATGAATCCTTGGGAAATGCAAGATCCAATTTTAACATAAACTTTGGACTCTCTGTACAGGTTTGTTTAATATTCCTATAAATTGTTCTGGAAATGCAAAAACTTCTACAGTTTTAAACAAATAGTTCAAATTTAGAGAATCAAAAGCTCTCTCAATATCTAAGCTAATTAGGGACAATTTCTTGTTCATTCCTTTTGCTAAATCTAAGATAGTTACTACCCTTTCTATATTGTCATACATTCATTTATTGACTATAAATCCTGTTTGATCTTTATCAGTTGATGCATCTACTATATCGCTTAATCTTGTAGTGAAGATGGAAGTAAATATGTTATAGTCTATATTTAATAATGAAATATATCTATTTGAAGAAACTAACTTAGTAGCCTTTCCTTGTTAACATATTGGCGAGATTACAGAACATTTCCATGAGGGAAGAATCATTTTGTCACACTGAATTATTCTGATAATGTCACTCACTAATTTTAAAATGTTTAACAGAAACAGACTACATACTTCCCATACTTAAACCATCTAACCCTGGAGCTTTTCCATTTTTTTTCTTTTTTTTTTTTAATTTCCTTAACTTCTACAAGGGTAATAGGCTTATTCACAGCAATATTTGTGACCATAAAGTTTATTAGTAACATTTTATTTAAATCCTTGTCAATTTTTAATCATCAGGATTATTATTTTATCTTTGTTAAGTTCCTCTTGGATTTTTTAAAAAAATATTAAGCATTTCCTGTATGTTTAAAGTAAGCCCATTAATGTGAGAATTTTGGATATTATTGATTTTTGCCATTCTGCTTAACATCATATTTCTATTAGCTAAGCTATGTAGATTTTTTGAAGTCATCGTATAACTGTGCAATTTTATTTTTTCTAAAGCTATCTCCACTTTATGCATTAAAACTGTTTGATATTTGCCATTATTTTTTTAATGATTTCAGCATTATCTAATTTCTTTGTTTGTTGTTCAGAACTCACTTTCTATATTTCATCTTGTATTTCTAACAACTCTTTATCCCACTCTTTCATTTTATTACTAGCCCAT
>NC_056733.1:256922312-257069812 GCF_019279795.1 Protopterus annectens
TGCATTCTAATGTTATTTCATCTCAGCCTATTTCCTAAACCATCAACGTTAGCTATGAGCCAGTTATTTTTGTTTTAAAAGAAATTCAGTCTGAGACTCACCTTCAGTTATTCTCTATTCATGATCATTTAAAGCATTTTCTATGCTGCTGATTTTGTGCACTTTGTTGTTTCATAATAATTTCTAAATGTTCCATCTTCTTTCTACTCTCTTTTTAAACTGTATTTCTGTATCCAGTTTCTTGAGTTTATGTAATACATCCTATATAATATATATTATTGACTGGATGTCTTTTTAAACACAAGAATCCTGAATATCATTTCTTGAGTGGCTCGTGTTCATGTCTCTTCTCTCTTAACCAAACAGTTAAAATTCTGACAAGAAAATTACAGCCTTTGAAGAACTTAAAACTATAAATCGTTTCTCTGTCTAGCAAAGAACACAATTAACTATTTTAATTTATTTTAATTTTTTTTATTAGATTTTCTATCAGAGAAAAGTTTTCATTCACAGAGCTTTCACCAGTTGCTGCTCTCAGTTAGCCATCGTGGCCATTCCCTCTGATCTGCTAATATTTGATTGTAAACTATTTCAGCAAACTATATAAATGATACATTTTCTTTAAATTTCAGCATAAGATGAATGTGTCCAATAATCAATCAAATAACACACACACACACACACACACACATATATATATATATATATTTTTTTTTTAACCAAAAAAGCTCACAGTCTAGAGTACTTACTGCTTCCAATCTGTAAGCAGTATCCTAATTGCAATGTACATTTTACAAATTTTGGAAACTATAATGCCTTAGCAAACATACCACCTAACATAAACTATCTTCAATAATAGTCTCCTTTTGAATGTATAACCCATTTTTATGAACAACCATTCCTCTCCAACAGGCAATCATTCCTCAGTCAATATCACTTTAGTATCTTAACTTTCCCTTTAGATTTACCTTTAATTCTCTCATGCAACAACTATACCTAACTTGCTTACCTGCCACATTATGTAAATACTGTAAAATGGACCTCATTTTATATAAAATGCATATGTATTAAACTACTGTAAAATAGTTAGCAAGTTTTGTACTTTTCTCATGTATGGCCTCTTCTCTGTAAGTGTTCCAACCAGCTGCTTGTTTTTAAAATACCTGCATATTTTGCTATTGTAATTCACTGCTATCTTATTTTACAACCCAACTGGATCTGGAAAAGGTCCAGTGGGATAATTGCCATATCCCAGTGCACAGGTAACAAAGTTTCACACTATTACAATATGTAATTCTATGTACTTCTAATTTTGCATTGCTTACAAATTAATGCATTATAACATTTATGGTTTGTTTGAAGTTCTTTCTTTGAATACATACTCCTGGGCAGGGTCTGAAAATTTTCCATTAGGTGGAATATTCTACCCTCATAAATAAATGCAAATGAAGTAAGAGAAAGGTGAACTGTTGTGACAGTGAGCATGCAATAAGTACTGGCACTTGCCATCATTGTGTATGACTGAATGGGAGGGAGTCACCCAAAAGTTACACCAAAGTTACCCCTCTGTACTTGGGCCCCATGTCCTGTCTTCACAGACTCTGTCCTGCTGATGTTAAGTATATTTAAATAAATTTCGGTGAGTCTATCCTCATCCTAAAGTCTACTTTTCCAATCCAATAACTTCAGAAATAGGTACAGTATTCTACATAATAGTTCACTAAAATCTCTGATATATGCTGTTCCTTAGTTTTTCCTGCTATACAGCCTTTTCATGGTACATATCCACAGTACACTAGCTAGAGAGTGATAAAGTGGGTGCTAGCCATGGACACAAGTTGTTAGGGGGCAAGAGTGGCACCACAGCAGAGTTGCCTGTCAATCAGGTATCTATCTATCTATCTATCTATCTATCTATCTATCTATCTATCTATCTATCTATCTACACATACACACACACACACACACACACACACACACACACATATATATATATATATATATATATATATATATATATATATATATATATATATATATATTCTCAACTTCAGTTTGAGGGGCACACTTCCATGGTGGCAATTGCTCTATCTATAGCTCTACATGTCCACATCTACTGCACCTCTGTGAATGCATTGCAGTACTGTCTTACTGCTATAAGAGAGTGGTGTAACAATAATGTGAATAAATTCTAGCCCATTTTCTTTAGTACTGTGAATAATCTGACATCTAACACCTACATGTAAGGACACTACTGTATTTTATGTGTAATCATGCAATCACTGGCTGTGGAGCTCACAAGTAAAGTCGCTGGCCAACCTATGTGATTCTTACAATATGTCAACCCTCACTACTAAAATAAATAGATAGAAACCAAAATTAATTTCAAATCCAAGTGAACAGGATCCACAGAAAAGCTGAACCTCTCTTATAGTGTCTGTACTGGAATTTGTTCTCTTGATCATATGATGATACCAGACTCCACAGCCTTTCATGTGTATGCCTCTGCAGACCAGTGAAGACCTACAGAACCACTAAAAAAGCATATAAGAATGTCTTATTTGAATAATGATTATCTGACGTGGCTACATATACAATCAGAGGGGAAGTAAGAAATTTAGTGGTGACAAATTGAAGGGTGGCTTAATGGCTAAGGTGTTTGCCTTACAAACACAAGTTGCAGGGTTTGAGCCTCACAAGGGATAATTGGCTAAGCTTAAAATGGCTCGCAAGGGCAGCTAGCTTAGTACTAAACTATGAACCTATGAACTATGCCATAAATCTCTTCATGTTAGAAAAATACTAATAACGTCTCCTATTCTGCAATATGAGATATGAAGATACTGTCATACATGCTCACATAAAAAGAGATTACAAAATTAATCTGTTTCTTTATTCTTTTCAGAAAGCCAGAAGAACTGTCACTAGCATACAGAATAAGCTTAAGTTATTAACAGTACAGATTCCATGGATGATTAATGTTTCACAAAAGAACACAACAACTAAAAAAGCAATGAAGGAAAAGCTTTAAAATAAAAAAAAAATAACAAGTAACATTTATCACAGGAATGAAAATGCAAATATACAAATCAGAATTGAAAGAAGCATAACTATCTGAACACATACAGTGACGAGTCAAGAATCTATTATGAAACAGTGGAAGTCAACTGCTGAATCATACCAATTTGTTTTCCATTTCAAGATGAACCACTATCTAATGTGTTGACTTTTAGCTCAACTGCATTGAAATAGTGGAATTAGAGATATTATGAGTAGCAGTATTAATGTGACATCCCAAACCCATGTACAAAGTAGAGAAAAGGAGGTTAATCCTGATGATAAGCAGCAGTGTGGTTTACCTCTCCAAACAGCATACCTTTCAGAGGAGTAGTACTTGAATAAATTACATCAAGCTATATCTACTGCTCAAGAGACAGGAATTTAAGCATTTTCATAACTCTCTTTTTGACATTGTTATTAACATCTGATATTACATAGTGACATGTACACATTCAGCTATAAAAGAGAAAATAAACCATTATATAGATTTTTATGCATTATACAAGTATGATTCCTGCCTTAACAATTACTATTCAATTTAATACTATGCAGAGTGCTCAAGCCCTTGTTTTTCCTGAAATATCACTCCTCCTCCTCCTGAATGTTATCCCATATATATTGTTCCCACAGATTCCAATTATTTATATGTAATTTGCTCATTTTCTTTTCTGAAGGTCCCTCTTCCAATTCTTTAACTTCTTTACAGGATTCAATAATTCTACTACAGTAGGTTTTGTTTTTTGATTTCCATTTTCTAATAACTGAATTTTTGGCAGCTAAAAGCATTAAACTAAGTTGAACCTTACTGTATCTAAGCAATTCAATTTCTAAATTCCAGATTAAAAGAATCATTTTCTTATTTAAAATAATTTGCTTCTCCAACACTTCTGATAAAGTAGCATGTGGGGAATTTTTAAAATCTGTCAAGTTGTTTATTGCCAAAAATCTCAAAGAAAGGATTCTAGTCGCCACAACTGATGCAAAAACTTTAACAGAACATAAAAACTTTAGTAAAACATAATAAAACAGTTAAGCACTTTCACGGAAATAAAACCCACTTATTCAGACCATTAACAGACTCAACAAGATCCAGATACATTTATATATAATTAAAAAAACATATTCAATAAGAACAATATAACTATTTATAAACACATCCTACTTAAGATTGTCAACATCCAGTCTACATGCACCATACCGACACACCTGTCTAAAGTCATGAATATTAATGTCAAAGAGGTATATCTCAAACACATATGAATATTAATGTTTTTTGGGGGGAGGCCGAGATTTCAGGATTGGCTTCCAAGATGCCTGTTCATTCAACCTTGGATATACATTATCTTTTAGTAATAATATCCATTTCATGTCCTTCTTTTCAGTAATACATTTACAATCACCACCCCTCATACTTTCAAACACCAATTCAAGAATGAGAAACCTAAACCTATGCTCATTGCCATTGTCTAAACATGCTTTGCTAAGGCACTCATATTCTTCTGATTGCATATATCACCTGTGTGTTCCAAGATTCTATCCTTAAATGCTCTATTAGTTTTGCCGATCTAAAAAGAAGTGCATGCTATGCAACTGGCAAAATAAATCAAATTTTTAGTTCTACAGTCGACATAAAATTCAAGACTAACCTTTCGTTTAGTATGGGGTAGTAGAAAAGATGTATATGTCCATATATACTGACAAGCCTTACACGATTGGCAATAATAGGTTCCACATCATTCTGATATCTCATGGGCAATTTGTTCAAAACTCTTATAACATAATTGTCGCTTAAGTGACAAACTGTCTCTAAATGAATACATTGGTTTCTCACCTAAAACTTTTCTAAGGTTAGAGTTAGCCATAAGGAGTGGACAATTCTTCTTAATAACATCACAAGTAACATTAATGTTACTTAGTAATAGAATATAGAATATATAGAATAGAATATGTAATAGAAGTATTTTAAAAGAGCAATTTATATGAAGTTCTAGGATGACATCTACAGAACAGGATTATCAGATAGAAAATATGAAATTAAAGGAAGTGTTAAATGAAGCACCCTTTGGAATTAATTGAGGAGATCATGCTGGAAGTAAATAATAAAATGGAAGGAAAATTTGGCCTTATTTTGGGGATAGAACAGGAGGCAAACAGTGAAGAAATTAGGTACAATCAACAGACGGAACATAAAGAGGAAAATAGGGGAGGTTCTTATATTAAGAAATTTAGTAGTGATACACATATTATTAGAGATATTGTGTCAAGAAATTGGGATAGGTTTGCATATTAATAGTGAATCTACACACATTCAAGGGAGAGATAGAATGATTGAGGGTAGTACTTATACCAATTGTAATAGTGTAGGTGTAATATACATTGCTACCTGCAAGGAATGTGGAGCATTTTAATGGGGAAAACTATTAGAAAGCTGAGGACAAGGATTTATGAACATCTGAATGAAATTAAAAATAAGGACATTAAAATGCCCTATGCAAGTGTGGTTTAATGTGTACTTCAGCAAAATATGTTTTCTTTGTATTGGAAATGGTTGAGCAAGACCCTACGGGTGGACCCTGGGAAACTAAAATCAAATATAGAGAGTCTTTTTGGCAGTTAGTCCTAGAAGCAAACAGATTCCCAGGACTATAACAACTATAAATAAATGCAGTCTGAGGGTCATGCTGCTCAAAGCTAGAAGTCTAAATCTCAAGATGCACTTGCTCGAAGCATTCCTCAAAATGGAGAACATCAACATTTGTGCTGTAATGGAGACCTCATTTAAAGCAGCAGAAAGCACCCCTGCGCTACCAGGCTATAACTCATTCCACATCTTTCGGCCCCAGAACATGGACCAAAGCTCTAAAGGTGGTGGTGTCTCCATATTCATAAAGGATATGCACACTTCCAGACTAGTAGCCCAGCATAATGCATCTGAGATACTTCAGGTACAACTAACATTGGGTAAGATGGCGATTCAGGTCACAGTCTGCTATAGGTCCCCAACCATGTCCAAGACTCTCACTCCACATTCTTAAACTATTAGGTTCCAACCCAACAGTCTCATAATAGGTGACTTCAGCTACCCCTCCATCAACTGGGAAAACTACTCATGCACCAAAACACTGGCCCAAAACTTCCTAGAATTGACCTGGTTATTACTAACATGGGTAACCATTGCTCTACACCAATAGTCAATTCCTCCCTGCTTAGATTTGACCACAAACTAATCACCAGGGAAACCACAGCTCACCCACACCACCCACAAAAGTAACCACCATGAAAAACTTCTCTAAATCTGACTTTAGGCTCCTAAAACAAAGGTGTCTAACTTCATGGCACCCATGTCAAGGGAAAACAGATGCTATCATGCCACCTGACATTAGTTCCCAGTGCCTCTATTGAGTAGAGCCACTGGAGTGATCCCCAGGGTGAATTTTCTATTTCCCATCCACTCATCAAGATTTCCCTTGAGGAGAGCCAGTGAGGAGTTCCGTTTGACATGTATGGGAAGTCTATTCCATAGCGTGGGCAGTCTCTGGGTTATGAACCTGTCCCTCCAGCATGTTCTGTTGATTGTGGTAATGAGGATGAGGTCTCTGGAGTGTGTGTGGTGCAGAGAAATTGGGATTTCTTTAGGTGCAGTCTTTCTAACAGAGGTGGGTTAGACATGGCTTTGTAAGTCAAGCAGAAATCGCCTCTAAGTAGACGATATGAGACAGAGAATAGCTGGAGTTTTTTGTGTCTGTCCACATAGGACAACTATTTAAGGCCTAGGATCATCTTTGTGAGGTACTTTTGGGGCTTCTCCACTTGTTGCAAGTCTCTAGTGAGGTGCATGCCAAATGGGGCATTGTACTTGATGACTGGCCTAATGAGGAAAGAGAGTAGAGGGAAACAATCACCTCTTTCTCCCTGGATGCAAAACCCTTAGTAATGAGATGTGCCACATAGAAGGAATTTCTGACCACAGTGGCAATGTGGTGGTCAAAAGAGAGGTTGCTGTCAACATGTGTTCCCAGATTTCTTATAATGCCTTCTGTGTTCAGTGGACTACCATTGATGTGGTAATTCATGGGAACCGAGTTTTTCCCAAAGGGGATGACATCACTTAAGGCCATGGTTCTGACACCAATCATTGGTCTCAGTGAGGCCTTTCTACAGGATGTCAACATCACTTGGGGAGTTAATAATAGCTCCCAACTTACAAATGTCTGCAAACTTTGTCAGCCAGAGTCCCTTCATGTTGGCCTGAACTTCAGAGAAGTAGATACCAAACAGGAGAGGACCCAGGACCGAACCCTGTGGGACTCCAATCGTGACTGGTCGGCAGTCTGACTTGGAGTCAACTACATTCACACTGTGATTTCTATCTGTGAGCCAATTTGCAACCCACATAGTGATATAGGGGTTGATGCCTAGCTTAGTGAGTGTTTCTATGATTCCTGAGTGGGGAATGATATCAAAGGCCTTGGCCAGATCAAAATAGGCTGTATAAACCACCTTGCCCTCATCCACAGCTCTGGTGACTGACTCAAAGAAGTCGACCAGGTTGAGCAGGCATGATCTACCCTTCACAAAACCAAACTGTGTGGGATCCAGAGTTTGGAGATTCTCTATATCCGTGTTTATTAGGTCCATGATGATGTGTTCCATAGCTTTGCATATCAGGCTCATCAGGCTAATGGGGCAATAGTTCCCAGTGTCTGTAGTTGGTCCTCCTTTGTTGAGAGAGATGACTGTAGCAGTGCACTATTCAGTAGGGACAAAGCCTGAAGTGAGGCTGTGATTGTACATGGCACAAAGGTGTGGTTCCAGTTCACTCTGTAGTTCATGTAGAACACAGCCAGGGATATTGTCAGGTCCCATAGAAGCAGTATTCTTGGCCTTGGACAGTGCTGTTTTAACCTGTGCAGCAGTAATACTGGGTGCCTGGCAATCTACAGGTATTGTGATTGGTCCTTTGGGGGGGGATAAAGTTGGCAATGAATCTGTCGGCCAGTATATTGGCAATAAGTATTAGCTCGGTATAGTTGGTACTATTGTGCAGTAGCTCAGAGCAAATCTAGGTATTGCCATGGAGATTATTTACATAACTATAGAAGGCTTTGTGGTTGTCTTTACTATCTGTTGCAATTTTGTTGTCATAGCTAGCTTTAGAGGATTTGATGAGGGATCTCAACTTTTTGTTGAGGCTGATAAGGGTTTTTTTCCAGTCTTGGGACTTTATTCCACATCAGTTTCTTCCTTCTGTTGTAGAGTTTGCTTATGGCAAGGGATCACCACATTGGCTTCCTTTTTTGGGAGGAGAGTGTCTTGGTTCTATTGGGTATGGTGACATCCATGCATTTGTGTATGTGTTCGTACAATGCATTGGTGTATGATTCGGCAGTCATGCAACTATTCTCCATTTGCATGGGTGCAGTGAGGTTAGCCACCTCTGTTTTTAGGAGCCCAAAGTTAGCTTTGGAGAAGTTTTTTATGGTGGTTACCTTTGTGGGGGGGTGGGAGAGATGTGGATTTCCAAGGTGATTAGTTTGTGGTCGGATCTAACTAGAGAGGAGTTGACTATTGGTGTAGAGCAATGGTTGCCCATGTTAGTAATGACCAGGTCAAGGATGTTACTACCTCTAGTGGGGGTAAGAATGAGCTGGTCCAGGGCATTGGAATTAATGAATTCCAGGAAATGTTGGGCAAGTGTATTGGTACATGAGTAGTTTTCCCAGTTAATGGAGGGGTGGGGTGCTTAGGAACATGTAGTGTGTATCTTTGGACATGGTTGGGGACCTATAGCAGGCTACAACCTGAATCACTGTCTTACCCAATGTTAGCTGCACCTGAAGTATCTTTGATGCATTATCTTTGGCTACCAGTTTGGAGGTGTGTGTATCCTTCGTGAATATGGAAACACCACTGCCTTTAGAGCTTTGTCCAAGTTCTGGGGCTGAAGGGTGTGAAATGAGTTATAGCCTGGTAGTGCAGGTAGTACTTTCTGCTGATTTGAACCAGGTCTCTGTTACAGCACAAATGTCGAGGCTCTCCATTTTAAGGAGTGCTTCGAGAGAGTGCCTTTTGAGATTTAGACTTCTACCATTGAATAGCATGACCCTCAGATTGCATTTGTTTGTAGCTGTTACAGTGGTAATTTGGTTTTTGGAACACAGCCTAAAAAAAAGCACTATAGGAGTGGCAAGAGCCTTGGCCAGTATCTGGAAGCCCAGGGGTGACAGATGAAGGCCATCTCTGGCAAAGCATCGAAGTCTGTCAATGATGTCATCCCAGCCAGACAGATACTGGATCCCCTTGGAATGACACCAGAAACTTAGCCAATTGTTGAAATCAATCATTTTCTGCTTGTACTGTGGTATCATTCTAGGTGATGGTAGGATGCTGCTCAGGGCAAGGCTCATACCCACCTGGGATACATAATCCGAGAGCTCCTCCATGTCTCTTTTCATGTAGTCCAGGGAGGTACATCTCAGGTCATTCACATTCACATGTACAATGACAGAGTCATATTTGTACATGTTGTTGAGGGACCTGAGTGCATGCATTATGTGGTGGATCCTGGCACCTGACTGTTACTTTCTCCTTATCCAACCTAGTGACTGGGACATCAGTGTGCCTCACTACTGAGTCACCTATGACTAGTGTGTTGGGCATGCTGTTTTGCCTTAGGGTCTTTGGTTCAGTGGCACACTGTTTAGGAGAGTTATGTGTCTTGTGACTAGTGTTGAGTTGTGGTGGTTGAGTGCATTTCTGCCTTGGAGGCCTCTGCTGTTTGGGTAGATTTTTATTGAGATCCTACATGAAGGTGGGTGTGTGGTTTGTGTTTTTATGTGAAAGCAGTGCTGATGTGTGTTCTGGAGGGCTATGTGTTCCATATGGTTGATGCAAGTGTTAACCTTCTCCACTTAACCAACTATTCCAGTCTTGGCTCGAGAGTACATGACTTCCAATTTGGATATATAAGTGCATATCTCACAAGTCTGAGTGTTGGGAGGTAAGAGGAGAGAGTTGTCAATGTACATGAGGCAGTTGCTATATTGCCTCAGGATGCCCAAGTTCACCAGGTTAATAGGAGAAAACACAGGGAACTGACCTTTAGATGTGCCTAGAGGGGTAGGAATTAATAATAAGTACTGGAGCTGTTTCCTTGTAGAACGTTTAGTGCTGGTAGCACTTTTGTGTGCTACAATAATTGTTACAAGGAGTCTGGTAAACTGCTAGACTAATAAGGTAGTAAAAGTGCAGGATAGGAGAGAACTAGCAGATATAAGGGAAAATTTGAAGAGCAGACATTCTAGCACAGCTCAGAAGCTTACAAACAGTCCTGAATACAGCAAATCTGTATCTGGACTAGACTAGTTACAGGAAAGGTGGGAAACAAGCACAAACATGGACTTTTAAACCAGAAAGTTGACAGAGAAGGAAAAACAGTCCAAACAGCCAATAAACTACAATGTCTGGGCCAGAAACCACTCTTTTTGTGGTCGATAAGCTACCTAGTGCTTACCACTCCCACTGATAAGCTAGAAGGCTTCCCCTCCAACGTAGAAAGGACTGGGGGGGCCCAAAAGCTTCCAAACAGTCCTGGATGCAGAAAATCTGTATCAAAGGCAGGAAACAAGCTTAGAATTTTTTTTATACAGAAAAGTTGCTAAAACAGCACTAAAACAATTCAAATGCAGTGCACGCTAGAACACTTGAGTTGTAGCAATATTAAAGCAAATACAGTTTAAATAAATGCAATTTATTCAAACGGTATTCTGAAATGAATTCAGTTATTGTTTTATTCAACTCTGAACAGTTAAAAAGTGGCAAAAATATACAGGTATGACAAGATGAAGGCTATATGCAACTCATGTAGAGCTTTTTGCTGTTCTAAGTGTATTGACAGTGTACTGAAAGATACAAAAAAAAATTTTGAGTGACTTTTATTACCGGTATTGATAATATTCTATAGATGAGGAAATGTATTTAGTAACACTTGATGTTATGTTGCTATTTACTGTTATTCCTAATGATATATAGGAGTAGCAAATGTCAGGTCATATTTGAGTTTGAATGCTGATTTTATGGTTGGGAAGATAGAGATGATTTGTGATTTAACAGATTTGATTATGGAGACTAATGTGTTTATTTTTAATGAGTTCTATTTACAAAGGTTTGGTGTGTGCCAACCTTGTTTTAGCCCACTGGGAGAATACTCATGTTTTCAGTAATAATAATTCTTACATGCAGTATTTAAATTACTACTGAAGATTTGCTGATGTCTTCTTTATTTGGAATGGTAGTTTTGATAGGATGATGGATTTTATAGAATATTTACATGGCACCGCAATGTTTTTGAAGTTTAGTCATCATGTTTATATCAAAGCATAGAGTTTTAAAATGTTTATATTAGCTTTGATGATTGTAAGAGACTTAGTACAGGTATTTATAGAAAACCTTGTATGAAAAATGTTCTTTTACATTAGACTAGCATGCATCTGAGGCATGTTAGCAAAAATATCCTAAAAGGACAATTCTTGACAGCTATTCAAATACATAATGATATTATTCAGTTAGGGGTAACTGAGCAGTCTAAGGAAGGATTTTTTACATCAGTGTTATGGTGCTGTAGACGTTGGTGAAAGCTTAAGAGAGGCTTTGTCAGTTCATGATATTGTAAGGAGATTATATTTTTCTGGCTCATTTGAAGACACAGACATTACCTCTATAAGGACCAGTACTTGTTCTAGTAAAAGTAAAGTGTTTTTAACTTATTCAAGTAACATTAAAGTTACTTGTGATGCTATTAATAAGAACTGGCCACTCCTTCTGGCTAACCCTGACCTTAGAAAAGTTTTAGGTAAGAAACCAATGTTTTCATTTAGAAACCATTTGTCACTTAAGTGACAATTATGTTATGAGTTTTGAACAAATTCCCCATGAAATATCAGAAAGATGTGGAACCTATTATTGCCAGTCATGTAAGGCTTGCCAATATATTTAAACTTGTACATCTTTTCTACCTCCACATACTAAGCAAAAGATTAGTTTTCACTTTTATGCGGATTGTAGAACTAAAATCTGATTTATTTTGTCAGTTGCACAGCATGTACTGTTTTCTATATCGGAAAAATAATAGAGCATTTAAGGATAGAATCTTGGAACACATAGGTGATATATTTAAACAGAAGAATACGAGTGCCTTAGCGAAGCATGCTTTAGACAATGGCAATGAGCACAGTTTTAGGTTTCGCATTCTTGAATTGGTGTTTGAAAGTATGAGGGGTGGTGAATTTAAATGTATTACTGAAAAGATGGCAATTAAATGGATATTATTACTGAAAGTTAATGTATATCCAAAGTTGAATGAATATGTGTCTTTGAAGCCAATCCTGAAATCTCGGCCCCTCAAACATTTATATTCATATGTGTTTGGGGGTGTAGCCAGTATGTTGAAGGGCTAGCAGCAGATTTCACTTGCTCTGCTATTTCATTCTATTTCTGACAAGAAGTATTATTACTAAATTATCCTATTCAACATTTTTAACCAGCAACTACTACTTCAAGTTGTATTGAAGGATAGCTTAGAAAAATATTCATAGATATATATATATATATATATATATATATATATATATATATATATATATATTGTAATTTTCCTCGCAAATATTTTACTAGAAATCTTCTGCACTCATCATACAGAATGAGTCACACAAAAATAAGTTCACATGAGTCTTCCTTGAAAAAAGACTTTCAGACTGTCTAACCAATATTCAAGATTTTTCATTGAAACTGGATAAAATGGACAATACACTGGACAACTTTAAAGAGAAGTGTACCAAACAAATGGAGCAAATACAAGAGTAAATTAACCAGCAGAAACTGTAAATCTCAGGAATAGAGGGTGCACTGAATAACATAGAAGGGAGACTAACAGAGGAAGAAAACAACACAGAATATTTATTGAGACAGAATACAATACTTTTGAATAAAATAGGTGATGTGGAAAACAGATCTAGAAGAAACAATATTTGTATATTTGGTTTACCTGAGAAAATAGGAGAAAGTATGACAAACTTGGCTCTCTAGAATTCTTGATTTAACTGAAGCTGTGTCATATGGGATTTAGAGATCACACAGATCCCTGGCTGCATCATCCTCCACTAAGACTACTTCATCTCTGAGATCCACAATTTTTTCTTTCACAAGACTAAATAACTATTTTTAAAAACAACCAGTCAAAGCATCCCATCAAGTTGGAGGACAAAATAATAAGGATTGACAATGACTATTCATCCACAGTAATGTCTAAGAGGAAGAGTTTTTTACCTTTGATAAAAGAATTAAAGAAGAACTAGATCAAAGTCCGCCTGCTTTTCCTAGCCAGACTCAAAATTTTCCTAAAAGATGAAATCAAAATCTTTGAAGAAATAGACAATGCCATATCATACTTGAAGATAAAGAAAGTATTAGACCAAACAGATGAAATGGACAGGAACAACAGTACCCTGAAAAGACATGCAGAAAGAGATAAATGGAAGACTGAGAGGAAGAAGAAGATGAAAGAGAAGTGACCTTTTAATGTATATTCCATTTACTAGGTTAACTCAGAGTATTACTAAGTCAACATTATCTGCAAATGGTTATTTTCTCACTTTGTTACATTTAAAGGAGGCATGGCAGCAGTCAACAACAAGGTAACAACTTTTCACATTTATAGCATATCTTTTTCTCATACTTTATTTTTACTAAATTTACTTTGACATACTTAGATATAAGCTTAATACATTCACTAAATAGCTTTTTGCAATTGACATAATAATCTGTTAATAACATTCTTAAAAATAACTTTTCTTTGGTTTATTGAGATGCATACAGGTCTCTTAAACTTATACACATTTTCTTTATTGTTTTTATTTTATTTCATAGAAATGCTTCAACTTTATTTAGAGTTGTCTAACTATAAAATTAAAAGTCACATTCATACAGTATGTTTACTCGTGGGGAGGGAAAGGGAGGCATGTGTTGGTTAATTATATGTTACTCGTATATTTTTGTTTTTTCAGTTTATCATTTAAGTTGCAGTAGTCACAATGTTTATGACTAGGTTGTTTCTCTTGATGCTTCTGATGGCTTGAAAGTGATTGAAGGGGATGATGGAGATTTGTAATGTTCGTTTTTGGACTTGAATATTTTCTCATTTTATTTTTTTTTAATTTTTTTTTCCTTTTTACAGAGTGCTTCCTGTGGGTCACTTGTGAGACTGAGTATTGTCTCTGTCCAGAGTTTGGAGTGGTGAGTGTGGAAAGTGTTAGGATATTGGTTATGATTTGTGTGTGTGTTTGAGAACGATAATTTGGCTAGTCCTATGTCAATTGGATTTAATTCTCAGTGGGGAAATAAAACTGTAACTGCTCATGAATTTAATTTTTCAGTTCAAGATGCTTCATCTTCACAGATTTTAAAATATCCTCCCCATCAATGCCACAAGCTTATAATCTGTTCAGTAATATTACAGCAGGCTTTCCTTATGTCTGTGTTGGCAATTATTTTCAGTTTCGATTGCAGTGTCTGAAGTTGTGCGCAGATTGTGAAAAGCAATAGGGAAGATTATCAGGGTTGCCTGGAAGTTATACACCAGCAACTAGAGCAGGGGAAATGAGAAAGAAGGACTAGATTAAAGAGATAGTATGACAAATTCTTCACATATTATAATGTATGCATTAAGATGAGTTCCCAGACATTGTTAACAAAATTTTATTTCTTCAATAATTACAGGAGTGTAGATTACAATGCCATGTTTTCTCTTGTTTAGCTTGGAGTTTATGTTTATTATGAATCATATAGTCATTTTGTTCCCTCATCTTGGTAACCAATTTCATTAGGCATTCTACAGTAGTTATTATAAAAAGGAAACACTTTGTTATTAAAGTTGAATATGGACTTGAACTGGAGAAGGAATATAAAAATAGAAATGAAATATGTATGCTTATGAAACAATAAAAGAGGAACAGCAAATATAAATGGGCTTTATATCACATGCTGATTAATGATAAAAGTATGATGCAGCAGAGCGGTTATAGGAAACAAGTCAGATCATAAAAGAGGATGTTTCTTTCCGACAGCTAATATACTTAAACCTTTACATTTATTGTGAGGTACTAACACTTCTGCACTTAAACCAACTGGTTTCCTTATATAGTTATATCTCAATTTCTTAATTTTAAAGCACAGTAGTGTTTTAAATAGAAATCTTCAAAGCAAATATGTTTTTTATGAATAACAGTCTAAATGAAAGTTTAATATTAGAAAATAATATTTCAGTGTGAATGTGAATATGGGTGCATACAAAAGTAAGTATGTATGAGTGTGAATGTAAGAAACCATACATCTCTGAGTATAATACATAGATGAATATGCAAGACTGTTTAAGTGATATAATGTTAATTATTTACAAAATTAATTACACTTCTTGTTTTAAGCTGTTTAAAAAGTCAAAAGATTTCACCCTTGCAGACTCAAACTCTTTATTTTCTACACTAATAAGTGCACAAATTATTATGCAGTATGAAATGTGTGTATTAGACAACTCTGCTAGGTTAAGTTGTCTATGTTTAATAAATTCATCTTTCATTAATGGATAAAGAGGGTTCTGCTACTGTTACTTTGGTATTCATCTAAAGATATTAAAGAATCCTTTGTAAGGCTATAATAACTATTGTACTATCACAGAAGTTTTTTTAAATGTAAATATAATAAAATAACAAAATATAAACTGGTCCTGTCACAAATGTACATCGGGCCTACTTATTTTAGCTGAACTGTTTTACACTTGGTGGTAGCAAAAACTCAATTTACATCCTATATTGCTCCTTAATCATTAAAAACTAATTATTTTTGAGCAGTTACAACACAGAATGAGATAAATTATCTTCATTGACTCCCTGTACTTGGTTGTGTTTTGCTCTAAAACAGTCATCAATGCAACTTATATAGTAATGTATGATCTGCTTAATGGTTGGAAATTGGTCAATATATTTCAAAGAGAAATGTGAAAAGATAACATATATGTTATCTATTATACTGTACAAGGTTGAAAATTGATAAAAAACAAGAAAAAACAACACCAAACTCGCTAACATTTAACTGTTGCAGCTTCTTTTTCTTTGCACCGGACATTTTCAGCATTTCGCAAGTTTGATAATCAATAAGATAATAACTAATGTTTTTAATACTAAGATTTTTTTTACTTTTTTTTCTTCTTTTCTCTCTTTCTTTCACAGGTAATACTTGTTTAAAATATTTATAATTTTACTGAAAAATTCATTGTGTGATGTTGTTAAAATATATAACATGCTAACATGTATTTAAATAGCAGAGAAGTGTTGGAATTGCTTATGTTGTTGGGTGGGGTACCTTGGATGATTTTACAATGCAAGCTAGGAGTTTTAGACTCCATAAAGGGGAAGAAGGTTAAAATAATTTTAATATTTAAACTTTAATATAACATTTTTTGATGTCTGTTATACTCTTTACAACTAATCATGGAAGAAATAATAGCAAGCAGTATACTTTTTATAAGTTCTTCTTTAATATTATTATTATTGGAAGCTATAATAATACTGATATCTTGTTCATCACAAATATTTTATGGATCATTTGAAATACATACCTATTAATATCAATGTTCTAAACAATGATTGCAAAAGAAGTAGTTTAAGTAAATTTCTAAATTTATTTGCATCTCAAATTATTGTTTTGCAAGAAACTCATTTAATATATGAAGACATAAATAGACTTGATAATAAGTTTTATACAGCATTAAGTAGTTCCCAATACAGTCAGAAAAAAGAGGGGGTTGTGATTCTTTAGAGAAATTTTCTACCTACACCTAATATTTTACGTACATACAATGATGACAAAGAAATGTTCTGTTCAGTAACAGTAGTAATTAATAAAAATATATATACTTTATCAATGTGTATTGGATACCTGATATAGTTGTCAAAGCAGTTAAACATAAACTAGAACACATCATACAACTTTCAAAAGGTAGTATTATATTAGCTGGGGATTTTAATTGCATATTAAGAGATGAAGACACTAACACCATTAAGAAATGAAGAATTTCATCTCCAGCAAAGAGATTAATACATTTTATAGAATCATTTCAAATTAAATATCTAAATGGGATTCCTATCTCAAATTCATTTTATTATACTTATTATTCACATGGATATGAAACCCAGTCAAGAATTGATAGAGTATATGTTTCAAATAACTTAATATCTAAACTAAATAATGTAAAAGTTGTTTCACATCCACTTTCAGATCACAATGCCATAACAGCTGAAATTATAGTTAATGCTTATAATAACATTTATATTAAAAGAATACCAGCTATATAAATAAACTAAAGGACTTTAAAGAATAGTTAAATAAAGAAATTCAAACATTTATTGATATCAATAATACTGAAGAAATATCTGAGATTTACATATGGGTTGTACTAAAAGCATATTTGAATGGTAAACGTTTGGGTTGGTATTCTTTTAAAAGGAAATAATGGGACAAAGATTTGCTAGCGACACAGGAAAAATAGATAAATTAAAACATGCCAATCAAAAAGGACAGGGCAATATGATTAATGAATTGAATAATAAATATTTGAAAATTTTAAAACACAAACTTATGACAAATCTAGAGAAAGTCAGATCAGTCAATTATTCTGTAAACCCAAAATCAATTCATAAATTAGCATCTAGAACAAAATGCATATTAAATCTAATCATACTAAAGAGTTATATCCCCCTGATGATGAAAGGTTACTGAAATAGATGACTTTTTAAACATATTTAGATCCGATTTCAATAACATTAATCAAAATAATTCAATACTAAATTTACAAGAATTAATTAAAGATTTTCTTAAAAAAATACTAAAAATAGATTGCCAGAACATCAAATAAATCTATTATATTAACCTATATTAATGTCTGAACTTAAAAATCAAATTAATAAATTAAAACCTAATAAAGCACCCTGTAACAATGGTATAATACCAGAAATATATAAATTACTACCTAAAGAAGCCTTAAATATATTGCATAAAGTATTTTTAAAAGTTAAAGATCTACAGAAGGTCCCTTCTTCATTAAAGTATATGCTTATATTACCAATTAAAGACAGATAAAAATCCAGCTGACTGTTCTTCTTATATGCCAGTCTCACTTTTAAACATTGATTATAAAATATTCATGGCTATATATGCTACAAGAATGCAACAAATTCTGACATTTATAGTTAATAATGATCAAACCGGGTTTACAATAAAAAAGATTTATAACAACATTAAAAGAATATTAACCACAGTAGATTTTGTAAATAACAAAAATGATAAATTCATTTTGATGAATTTATACATAAACAGTGCATTTGACACTGTTGATTGGAAATATTTATTAATGATTTTAGAAGAATGCAATTTCTCAGATTATTTCATACAACTTATAAAATTACTTTATAATAACTCATTTGTTTACATTAAAATAGGTTCATATTTATCATATTCAATATCAGTCACAAAGGGAACTAAACAAGGTTGTCCACTATCACCACTATTATTCACTCTAATTATGGAACCATTTGCAAATTACATAAGTTGGAGAGCAGATATTAAAGGCATACAGATAAATAATAAACTAAGTTCCAAGATAGTATTATTTGCTGATGATATTCTTCTGACTTTAAATGATAATAAACATTCTCTTAAGGCAGTATCTAAAGCAATGGAAGACTTTCAGACAAAATCCTGACTTACTTTTAACCAAAATAAAACAAATTTTACTGATATATACTAACTCTAATGACATAAAAGAAAACTTTCCAAATATACAGTGCAAGATAAAAAAAAATTAAATATCTAGGAATAACATTAACAGAAAACATTAAATACAATAGAAGACAACTATAAAAGCATAACAATTATCATTAATAACTTTATTAATAAATGGAATAAGTTCTGTTTTCTATGGAGGAGAGACTTTCTTTAATAAAAAGTATTTAATTACCTAAAATGTTATATATAATACAATCTCTTTCACTCCCCCTCCTACAAAAGTATAAAAGAATTTAATTCTTTCATATTTAAATTTCTTTCATATCCCGACAAACCTAGAGTGCAAATAAATCATCATATAAGAGGATGGTCCTTTGGAGGGATAGGTATGCCAGATTTAGAATTATATTCATTATTGTCAATAATAAAAACAATAACTTTATCATCAAACAAAGTTTATAACACTAAATGGAAAGAGATACTAGAGACGATTTTTATAGAATAAAATTAGATAACTTATATACACAGCAAAATATAGTTATGAATAGTAATATTCTCTGGATACTAAAAGATTATATATTGAAAAATAGAAATATTATAATTAATCCTTCTTATGTCACCACTAATGACATACAGAAATGTTATCTTTAAAACCCCAAGTTATAAGGCTTGGATTTTGTTTTACTATTTCCTATAGCATAAACTCAAAACAACATATGTACTTTTATCATAAATAAAATAAATAAATGTAAGGAGAATACCTTACTATACTAGTATCAATTATTGGAAAGAAAGAAATTACAACGTGTTGAATATACAACTGCCAAATTTAGCTTAGGAAAAGAAATGTGGTTTGATATACAAATGTGTAGATTATCAATAGAAGATAAAATTGATTTAATGCAAGCATCAATAAAAAGTGACATACCAAAACTTACTGATCTTCTAATTATTTTGACACATCAAGAAATTGTTGAAAAATTATTATTACCCAGAGCATATAAAATAATCAATAACACAGCAAATAAGTTCAAAGAAAGTTAGTTACTGGGATTATTTTAAAATTATAAATAACTTTAATCATACTGAAAAGGACAGAAAAAAATATATTGTTATCCTCAAAAATAACTATAACCTCTATGAAATGGAGACTGTTTGTGTGGAAGTTCATACACAAAACATTTATAACTCTACATAGAATAGAAATTGATGTGTAAGAAAAAATAGAATGCTGAAGATGTAAGACAAAAATCAAAGCAGACTGGCAGCTTATGTTTTTGAATGTAAAGTCATTAAGCCATTTTAGGATAACATTAATGTTTTTTACAGACTTTCTTTAATAATGAATCCATCTTAACTAAATCTTTAATTTTATTTAATACCCCAATACCAGATTGTGTAAAGAAAGCTCAGTATCCACTGCTGTGGAGTATTCTAGCAATTGCAAGAAAAATAATCACAAAAAAATGGAAAAATGAGTTGACTCCAACAATGAAAGAATTTACAAACATTGCAACCAACATCTGTCAATTAGAACTTCTAACAATCAAGATGAGAACAACCAAAGTCACAACTTATTACAACTCCTGGATGAAACTTAAAGAACTGATAAACAAACAACCACAAATCCAATGAAATAAAGTCTACATCCTGAACATGTTAAGCTTTGGACTTATAGCAAACATCTTTGTAAATAGTTGATCTAGTTATGATTTTTTTTAATTTTTTAGTGTGGTATCTTAAATCTTATATTTCCATATATATGTAAATATTATAATTAGATGATTATTTGTTAAAATTAATAAAAACATTTAAAAAATATTCATATGTGTTTGAGGTATACCTCTTTGACATTAATATTCATGACTTTAGACAGGTGTGTCGGTATGGTGCATTTAGATTGACTGTTCATAATCTTAAGTGGCCTGTGTTTATAAATAGTTATATTATTCTTATTGGGTGTGGTTTTTTAAACTATATATAAATGTATCTGGATCTTGTTGAGTCTGTTAATGGCCTGAAGAAGCAGGTTTTATTTCGTGAAAGCGCTTACCTGCTTTATTATGTTTTATGAAAGTTTTATGTTCTATTAAAGTTTTGGTATTAGTTGTGGTGGCTGGAATCCTTCTTTCTTTGGAATTTTGGGTTTATTTATTTATTTATTTATTTTTTGGTAATCTGGCCTTTATCTGACCATTTGACTTTTTTTTGCTGTATTGCCAAAAAACGTTCCCTCCTTTCATTTCACATCCAGCAATTGCTGTCTGTCTATTGAAAATGTCTCTGAAGTCTAATTGGTGTATAAAAATTGCCTATGCAAATGTTTCTGTGAAAATATCTTAAACTTTCTAGACCTTGTTACACACTTTACAGTAGTACAAATATCCTGTCATTGTTTCTTTATATATTGCCTTTTTAATCTCATTTATCTGTGCTTTCTATCCTCTTCTGATTGAGTCTTATAGTTTCATGTTGCATTTTTATTGGGAGGATGGCATAATGGTTAAGGTGTTTATCTTAAAGATGCAGGGTTTGATTCTCACATGGGGTAATTGGCTAGGCTTGAAATGCTCATAAGGGCAGTTAGCCTAGTTCTAACCTATGAACTTATAATTTATATGCCCTACCAATTATCCTTTTTTTTCTGAAATTTCTGTTCTAGATTGAACTACAAACTCAGCCAGAGATGATCTTTCATTTAATGCTCCCATATCCCTTTCTGTATGCCTGTACTCTGTTAGCAATGCCTAGTAGGGAAAGCTGCCTCCAACATGCACTCCAGACTACTGCTTGGCATCACCCCACTCTGAGTTTTACCTCCTTAGTTATTTGTTCCCAGTACATTGGCTCCTTTGCTACTTTTCTCCAATACTTTCCAGCTCCCCTTGCCTATTTTCTATGCTCCCACTTACAGTCATCCCGGTTGGTAAAATCCTTCTCCATTTTCATGTTAGCTTAGTTCTCAAAATATTTCAGGCTACTTTGAAATATAATGTACTGTAGGGTTGTTATTATTATCCTTATGTGCCTGCATCCAAACTCCAACTATCTCATTTTTTAAATTCCCTCCTCCCCCATTTCACCATCATTTCTTGCCACTTTGATTTGTAGTCTTCTGCATCTGTTATCTATATGAGCCTTAGCTGTCTTGCTTTGAAGTGTCCTTATAAATCTGGAAAAGCATGAAAAGAATGTTATGTTAGTCCACTAACAGAAAACACAAAGACACTGGCACACAGATGTGATGTAATACCTTTTATTGGATCAACATAGGTTTTGCATTTACTCAGGCTTTTAAGCTGGTATAAGCCCTTCATCCAGAGTTTATAAGTTACTGGACACATTGTTTAAATACATATTTGTGCATAGAAAGTGAAGTACATAATTTATTTCCAATTGGCTAAATACAGAAAACTTGAAAAATGCTAGTGTGAAAAAATTGCTGGTCAGATTATACCATCAGAGGCAGACACTGTGTGTGTGTGTGTGTGTGTGTGTGTGTGTGTGTGTGTGTGTGTGTGTGTGTGTGTGTGTGTGTGTGTGTGTGTGTGTGTGTGTGTGTGTGTGTGTGTGTGTGTGTGTGTGTGTGTGTGCGTGTGTGTCTGTGTGTGTGCACGCTTACGTGTGCATTTGCATGTGCATGAATGAGAGAGAAAGAGACTGAAACTGTAGAAGACATGGTCATCCCATGCTATATAAACTAAAGTTTGCAATATTACATTAGAGTTAGTGCTCATTTAGCAGAAAAGCTAATGCTCAGAGAGACTGCCCTGACATTTAATTAGACAATAAATCTCAAAACAAGAGATGCATAGGGAGATTAGTTAAATCCAGGGAAAGAAAACAAGACATTATAATTTGTAAGAGGCTGGTCTGTCTAAACAAGCAGTTTTTGTGAAAAAGATGTTTTGGTTAAAAGAAAATATGAATTAGCAATAAAGTCCAGTTCACAATTATGAGAAAGGCAGAGACTGCAAAGAGAATAGGGTTAGAATGTATGTATGCTGTATGCTGTTAACACAGTACACAAGCTGTGGTTGAGCTAACTGAGAGAAAGAGAGAAATAAGGACAGGCAGACAGAGAGAGAGAGAGAAGGGAAAATAAAATGGTGTTTGTAAGTTTCTGAAGAACAACAGAAGTGGACAAAGTTTTGTTATATTCTTAAAACTGAACATTAAGGCCTTATTGACTGTTGTTTATGGTCACTACTTTTCTCACCAAAATGTTACCTTATGTAAAAGTAACCACTCACGTATTAGCACCTGTGTTTTATTCATGACAAGAGAATAGTTACTTTAACACAAGGCAACATTCTGGTCAGCTCAGTTGTAACCATAAACCTAACAGTCAGTAAAGCCTTAATGGTAAACAGTTTTAACACTATAACAAACCTTTGTCCATTTCTGCTGTTCTTCAAAGCATTATTCTGATGCAACACCATTTTCTTTTCTCTCGCTTCTCTTTTTCTCTGTGCCAGATTCCAAAAGCTAATTGCAGACAGCATAGCACGCTGAAGGAAAGTTTCAGCACACCAGATGCAGACACTATTTCAAAGGGTACACTGCAAGTAGTCTGAGTACTTAACTATTCAGTGGAGAATAATTATGGATTCTGCACACACCTGATGAATTCCAAAACACATTGTGCATGCCCAACACAACTTAAATGTAACAAATGGCAGTGCTGACTCTCTTTCTGAAATACTCAGCATATGCCATACTGCAACACAAGGAAAGAAAGCTATTCCCATGGAATCCTATGGAATCCGTAATAATACCATCACCCCAAAAAAATGTCACCTGCAGTGAATGAACTGCAACAGGCTGCAGTACTGTAAGCTATGGAAGAAGATATGGCTGTGCATCCTAGAATGCAGCCAGCTAGACTGAGAGCAAGGCTGCAATTAAGCCAACTGTCAGATCAACATATCATTAACAGGTACTGCCTAGACAGACAGCTGATGCAGGTCTTGTGCAGCATGTTTGCCCCACAAATGTTTGTGCAGACATTGCAAGGCACCCCATCTCTCTTGAAACAAAAGTATGTCTGACCATAGGAATACTGGCATCTGGGACATTCCAAATACACATGCGGTATGCAGTAGGTTTTTAACAGACAGCTGCTAGTCATATCATGTCAAAGTTTTGAGCAGCAATATGCAACAAGGTGTATAAATACTTACATTTTTCAACTACCCCATGGAGCAGAGAACTACTGTGCACCATTTCTATAACCTCACAAACATCCCACATGTACTTGGTACAATACATTGCACCCACATCCTTATTAAGACCCCAGTTCTTCTAGAAGCAGACAGATACATCAACGACAAGGGGTGTCTATCCCTGAACTGTCAGTTTGTGTGTGCAGCAGATGGCAGCATAACAGACATCATGGCAACACACTCTGTAAGTATCCATGATGCTTCCATATGAAGGGAGAGTGATCTAAGGGCTGCATTCCAGCAAAGTGAAATACCTGGAGAAAATACTAATGGGTAAGTACAGGAACACAGCTAGGATGTAAGCTAAGGGCATCCCTCTCAGTATTATCCATGATAACAACATATGTGTTCATTAGCCTCAACAGATGACTGTGGTTATCAACTTGAGCAGTGGCTAATGACTCCGTACAGAGAACCATCAAACCCTGTAGAGCAGGCCTACAATAGAGCACATGCAACAACACAAAATACAATTGAGTATATGTTCGGTGTACTGAAAGCTAGGTACAGATCTTTGGACACCGAGGATGTACTTTCATACATTCATGAAAAGGCAGCACAGATGTTAACTGTGTGTGCCATGCCGCACAATATGCTAACAATAGCACATGACAGTCTTCCAGCTGCAGGTGTGGGTGAACTACTCCAAAAATCCCAGCTGTCTGAAGATGACATTCCACAGCTATCAGAAGAGGAACAGGAGGACCCATGGGGTAGAAGAAATAAGCATGGGTGACAGTGGGTGCAAGCACGTGTCCAAGCCCAGGCAACACAGCACCATTTGTCACACACCTTTGAGTCATGGCAAGCCACATGTAGAGAAATACACACACATTAAACACTGATCTGACATTGTGAGTGGTCTGCACAGCAGTCGCCATCACAACAGGGTGAGATTGACACTATCGGACAGAGTGGATCAACTGTCAGTGTTACTCTAACGCAGTCTAGAGCACCCATGCTGACTGCTCAAACCACAGTCCGATCTGCCACTACCATACACTGTGGGAAGGAGTAGAGTTGACTTTCTGGTCAGGACTGATGAGCCAACATTGGAAGGGCCTGCAGTGGAAGTGTGTACACATTGCAGAATAGACACTGATGCCCAATGAGCAAGGTTTGGTCTGCTGAGAGGAGGCCTACTACTCCCATGTTGCAATTGGTTAAGCACAGTCAGGATGTGCAAAACCCTGCTCATACTATGGCACTGCCGTAGTACTATCATAGCTAGATAGCCAAGGATTCAACAGACCATGCCACATATAGAGAGCTTTCATTCTGAGCAACCAATGATGCCATGACCTCGCCATGTCTGCACTCTTGTCCTTCATGCAGCACACCCAGCTGGTGTGCAACACAATCCCTGGCATGGGCAGGTGTACAGATGTCACATCCATGACAACTTTGGGAAAGTTCATTTGCCTGTAGGAGTAGGTAGACACCCTCTGACATGTGGCCATGCACACTAGCTACACACCTATGTCTACTGCAATGGGCAGCATCTACATATTGCAGGAAACTGTCAACATCACCAGCAGATTCAACATGAGGCTGTTGTCTACAGGCCAAATCCTGTCCACCAGCTGATATCACATCATTGTCAGAATGGCTGGACAGGTTTTCTCCACATCTGAGGCTACAGCCACATCCACATGACTGTCACCATCTGGGCCAGACTGTATCAAGAAGTGTGCATTTTTTGTGTCAGGGGCCATGCTAACATACTGAGACATTAAGACACATCAGATCCCACAATGGGATCAGTGGACAGGCTAATGAAGGATAAAAGCAGTTGACATCTAAAAGAAGAGAAAGATAACATAGGTCAGGAAAACATGCTTACATCACATGCTGTATATAGTTAATGATATATATATATATATATATATATATATATATATATATATATATATGTATATATGTGTATATATATATATATATATATATATATATATATACATGGGTCTACTTCATTTGATCGAAACACCATTTGACCTAAACCCATTTGATTGAAATTTCATTTGATCGAAAACCAGTATTCAAGGCAAATAACAGGGATTTGTCCCTCTCCCCAATGTCATGCGACCCTGGAGTTGGTATATATAGTTAGGAGGGGTGTGGAGAACGCAGCCTCCCACATTGGTGGGTGTGGGGGGCAAAGCCCCCCCATCTATTTTCATTTAAAATCTGTACTTTTTGTGTTATTTTTTTCTTTTAAAGGAAACTAGGCTGGGGGGTTTCACCCCCACACACCCCCAATAATACATGCACATACCAGCCATTTGTAGATGAGACGCTGATGGTGGCTGTCCTATGAATAGGTAGAAGGGCACATTATTAATGGAGGACAACAAGAATAACAGCAGTGACATGCATGGAAAACAAGTAATAGCATACCAGTGATACCCTCCCAATGCAGTGAGTTCATGTGGTGTAATGTGGATCCTGCAGTGGGAAGGTGCACACAAAGGAAATAACAGTCATGTATGCAGAGAACGGAATAGTCACATGATGACATATACAACACAGTAACAGGGTCTGCTGATGCTCACTTGATATATAGTACACCTGTTGGCCAGCGCTAAAAAATTAAAAGCACTACACCCTCACAAACTCCCCTTGAGTACCTTGTTCCCCATTGGCCCTTTTTTTTTCAATTATAAAGGAATTCCCAATACTATTCTAGCATGTCCAAAGGTCAGTTGTCAATCTCCTCTCCGGTCCAGCTGGTGAATCTGGGAATCTTGAGGCAATGTTACAGCTGCCTCATGTACACAGACAACCCTCTCCTCCTCCCAACAAATTCCAACACATGTGAGAGATGCAACCATATAGCCAAACTGGAGGCTAAGCTCTCTCAACTCAGTACTGGCGTAACCAGTCAGGAGGAAAAGGAAACCACACTCACTACAATTCCAGTCTCACATAGACCTACCACGACAGCAAACCAAACATATAAACACATAAAAACATACTCGGAAGCTCTAAATAAAAATCTGCCTAAGCAGCAGAGACCTCCAAAGCAGACACCCAAGCAACCGCTACCCCAAAACAAAACACGTGCAACACATAGCTCACAAAGCCAGTGTGCCGAACAGTCACAGCCCTTAAGGCTAAACAACACACCTGATACACTTGTAATAGGTGACTCTATCATCAGACACACTGACGTCCCGCTCACCAGGCTGAACAAGGAGAAGGTCACGGTGAGCTGCCTTTCGGGCGCTAGAATCCACCACATAACACAAGCACTCAGGTCACTCCAAGGCAAGTACAAATATGACTCAGTCATTGTCCATGCTGGTGTGAATGACCTGAGACATACCTCCCTGGACTACATGAAAAGAGACATAGAGGAGCTCTCTGATCATGTAGCCCAGGCTGGTATGACCCTGACCTTGAGTAGCATCTTACCTTCACCAAGAATGATGCCACAATATGAAGACAAGATGATCAATTTCAACAATTGGCTTAAGTATTGGTGTCATTCAAAGGAGATCCAATGCCTGTCAGCCCTGGATGACATGCTCGACAAGCCACGATGCTTCGCTAGGGATGGCTTGCACCTATCACCCCTGGGCTTTCAGATATTGGCAACGGCTCTTGCTACCCCCATAGTGCCTTTTTTAGGCAAGGCTCAAAAGACAAACCCACCTCCATAGGTATCACAAGGGATAAGAAACTAAGAGTAATGCTACTCAACGCCAGAAGTCTAAACCTCAAGATGCATGCACTCGAAACTCTCCTTAGCATGGACATAGACCTACCATGACAGCAAACCAAACACATAATCACAAAAAAACATACTCAGAGGCTCTAAATAAAGATCTGCTGAAGCAGCAGAGACCTCCAAAGCAGACACCCAAGCAGCCGCTACCCCAAAACAAAACACGTGCAACACATATCTCACAAAGCCAGTGTGCCAAACAGTCACAGCCCTTAAGACTAAACAACACACCTGATACACTTGTAATAGGTGACTCTATCGTCAGGCACACTGACGTCCCACTCACCAGGCTGAACAAGGAGAGGGTCACGGTGAGCAGCCTGTCGGGCGCTAGGATCCGCCACATAACACAAGCACTCAGGTCACTCCAAGGCAAGTACAAATATGACTCAGTCATTGTCCATGCTGGTGTGAATGACATGAGACGTACCTCCCTGGACTACATGAAAAGAGACATAAAGGAGCTCTCCGAGCAGGTAGCCCAGGCCGGTATGACCCTGACCTTGAGTAGCATCTTACCCTCACCAAGAATGATGCCACAATATGAAGACAAGATGAACAATTTCAACAATTGGCTTAAGTACTGGTGTCATTCAAAGGGGATCCAATGCCTGTCAGCTTGGGATGATATGCTCAACAAGCCATGATGCTTCACTAGGGACGGCTTGCACCTGTCACCCCTGGGCTTTCGGATATTGGCAAAAGCTCTTGCTACCCCCATAGTGCCTTTTTTAGGCAAGTCTTAAAAGACAAACCCACCTCCATAGGTATCACAAGGGATAAGAAACTAAGAGTAATGCTACTCAACGCCAGAAGTCTAAACCTCAAGATGTACGCACTCGAAACTCTCCTTAGCATGGAGAACATCGATATCTGTGCAGTAACAGAAACCTGGTTCAGGGCTCCTGAGTGCACCCCATCACTACCAGGTTATACCTCATACCATGCTTTTCGGCCCCAAAACTTGGACCGAACCACAAAAGGAGGGGGAGTATCAATATTCATCAAAGATACCCACACCTCCAGGTTGGTGGCAAAGCAGGAAACATCAGAGACTATCCATGTGCAACTAACAGTGGGTAAAACTGCCTTCCAGTTTATAGCCTGCTACAGACCACCCTCCCAAACCCAAGAACCCCACTCGGCCTTCCTGAGAACACTGGAAAATATGAAGGTCTCTCCAAACACCATTATACTGGGTGACTTCAACTACCCAAACATAGACTGGGAGCATTACTCTAGCTCCAACACCCTAGCCCAAAGGTTCCTAGAATTTATAAACTCAAATGCTATGGAGCAACTTGTTACCACTCCCACAAGAGGGGAAAACATACTGGACCTGATCATCACCAACATGGGGACTCTATGCTCCAGACCAGAAGTGTATCCCTCACTGGTAAGATCAGACCATAAACTAATCTCACTGGATATTCACATCCTGACCCCACTCGCTGCCCAGAAAACGACAGTGAAAAACTTCTCTAAAGCAAATTTCACACTCCTCAAAACGAGGTGGAATCCTTCAAAGCCCCGGCCTGTGGAAAATACAGCCCAGACCGCATAATCCTTTATAAATGCATTCTATGAACACCTTCAGGAATGCATGGATCATGCGATCCCAAATAAAACCAAGACCCAATCCTCCAAAGGCAGACGTCCTGTCTGGTGGACCCCAGCCATAAACAAACTATACAATAGAAGGAGGAAGCTACTAAATGATAGAGCAAAATCCCAAAAAGGGAAGGCATCACTGATCAGTATTAGCAAAAAACTACGGGCACACATAAAATTGTCTAAGGCTAGCTTCAAGAGAAAAATTGCACAGGACACTAAGGATAATCACAAGGCTTTCTTTAGTTATGTTAGGAACCTGGGTGGTAATTCCCAGATATGCTCAGAATTAGTCCAAAATGACAAAAAATACACCAAACCCACAGACATTGCCAACATCCTAGCTGACAGGTTCAGCACAAACTCCCCACCAAAAGGGCAAATATCTATCCCAGCAGAGTGCTGCTCCTGACATCTCAGATGCTCAGGTAAGAGCCGCCTCTCCAAAGCAAAAAACACAGCATCAATGGGACCAGATGGTGTCCCGGGCTGCGTCCTACATGAACTCCAAGAAGAGCTAAACCCAAACATAAAACTACTGTTCAATCTCAGCCTTACTACAGGATATGTGCCCAAAGAGTGGCGTACAGCAACGGTGGTCCCTCTCCATAAAGGTGGTGCCTCAACGGATCCTGGAAACTATCACCCCATAAGCCTGACTAGTTGGTCTGCAAAGCTATGGAAAGGATCATCATGGACCTCATAAATAAAGATATTGGGGACCTACAAACACTGGATCCTACCCAGTTCGGCTTTGTTAAGGGCAGATCCTGCCTCTTAAACCTGGTTGATTTCTTTGAAACAGTCACCAAGGCCATTGACGAGGGGAAGGTGGTCCACACAGCCTACCTGGACCTCGCAAAGCCTTCGATACAATACCCCACTCGGGCATTATAGATAAGCTCACCAGCTTAAATATAAACCCCTATGTCACTAGATGGATTGCAAACTGGCTCAAGGACAGAACCCACATGGTTAGAATTGCTGGAGCCATGTCAGACTCCAAACCAGTTACAAGTGGTGTCCCACAAGGCTCAGTCCTGGGACCTCTCTTGTTCGGTATATATTTCTCGGAGGTACAGGCCAACACGGAAGGACTGTGGCTGACCAAGTTCGCAGATGACTGAAAACTGGGCGCCATAATCGACTCTTCATTCGACACAAGCATCCTCCAAAAGGGCCTCATAGAAACAGACAACTGGTGCCAGAGCCATGGCCTCAAGCTAAATGCCAAAAAGTGTATAGTCATCCCCTTTGGCAAAAACAAAGTGCCCACAAATTACCACATAGGTGGTAATCCATTAAGTACAGAAGAAGTAATTAGGGACCTGGAGACCCAAGTTGATAGCAATCTCTCATTTGACAACCACGTGGCCAAAGTGGTTAGAAAAACATTTTATATAGCCCACCTAATCATGAAGAGATTCACATCTAGATCAGGGGACGTCATCGTGCCTCTTTACTCATCCCTCATCAGGCCCATAATTGAGTACAACCTTTTGGGATGTACTTTACCAGGCACCTGCAGCAACTGGAAATACCCCAAAAGTACCTCACCAAGAGGATCAAAGGGCTCAAACAGATGCCATATGCTGCCCGGTTAAAGAAACTCCAGCTCTACTCAGTGGCATACCGCCTGTTCAGAGGCGATCTGTGCCTGACGTATAAAGCCATGTCCAACCCGGAATTAATGGACATGCTGCACCTCAGAAAATCCAAATCCCATCGAGCTACGCGCTCGAGAGACTTGAACCTCAGCACTAAAATAAATAGGACATGCTGGAGGGACAGATTCATAACCCAGAGGCTCCCTTCACTCTGGAATAAAATCCCAGTCCAGGTTAGGCAGAGTCCCTCATTGACTCTCTTCAAGAGGAATCTTGATGAGTGAATGGGAGATCGTAGGTTTACCCCGGGTATCACTTCTGTGTCACTGTTAGACAGAGGCACAGTATACTAACCTTGAAAAAGGGCATAGCAAAATAAATTTAAAATGGGTGGCGAAAGCCAAACACATTCTGGCTAGGCTTATAAATGCCCTAGGGCACATAGCCTAGTATGAACCTATGAACCTATGAACCTATGGAAAACATTGATATCTGTGCAGTAACAGAAACCTGGTTCAAGGCTCCCGAGAGCACCCCAGCACTACCAGGTTATACCTCATACCATGCTTTTTGGCCCCAAAACTTGGACTGAACCATAAAAGGAGGGGGAGTATCAATATTTGTCAAAGATACCCACACCTCCAGGTTGGTGGCACAGCACAACGCATCAGAGACTATCCATGTGCAACTAACAGTGGGTAAAACTGCCATCCATTTTATAGCCTGCTACAGACCACCCTCCCAAACCCAGGAACTCCACTCGTCCTTCCTGAGAACACTGGAAAATATGAAGGTCTCTCCAAACACCATTATATTGGGCGACTTCAACTACCCAAACATAGACTGGGAGCATTACTCTAGCTCCAGCACCCTAGCCCAAAGGTTCCTAGAATTTATAAACTCAAATGCTATGGAACAACTTGTTACCACTCCCACAAGAGGGGAAAACATACTGGACCTGATCATCACCAACATGGGGACTCTATGCTCCAGAACAGAAGTGGATCCCTCACTGGTAAGATCAGACCATTAACTAATCTCACTGGATATTCACATCCCAACCACACCCCCTGCCCAGAAAACCACAGTGAAAAACTCTAAAGCAAATTTCACACTCCTCAAAACTGAGGTGAAATCCTTCAAAGCCCCCGGCCCTGTGGAAAATACGGCCCAGACCGCAGAATCCTTTATAAACACATTCTATGAACTCCTTCAGGAATGCATGGATCATGCAATCCCAAATAAAACCAAGACCCAATCCTCCAAAGGCAGACGTCCTGTCTGGTGGACCCCAGCCATAAACAAACTATACAATAGAAGGAGGAAGCTACTACATGATAGAGCAAAATCCCAAAAAGGGAAGGCATCTCTGATCAGTATTAGCAAAAAACTACGGACACTCATAAAATCGCGTAAGGCCAGCTTCGAGAGAAAAATTGCACAGGACACTAAGGATAATCACAAGGCTTTCTTTAGTTATGTTAGGAACCTGGGTGGGAATTCCCAGATATGCTCAGAATTAGTCCAAAATGACAAAAAATACACCAAACCCACAGACATTGCCAACATCCTAGCTGACAGGTTCAGCGCAAACTTCTCCCCCCCCCACCAAAAGGGCAAATATCTATCCCAGCAGAGTGCTGCTCCCCTGACATCTCAAATGCTCAGGTATGAGCCGCCCTCTCCAAAGCAAAAAACACAGCATCAATGGGACCAGACGGTGTCCCGGGCTGCGTCCTACATGAACTCCAAGAAGAGCTAAACCCAAACATAAAACTACTGTTCAATCTCAGCCTTACTACAGGATATGTACCCAAAAAGTGGCGTACAGCAACGGTGGTCCCTCTCCCCAAAGGTGGTGCCTCAACGGATCCTGAAAACTATCGCCCCATAAGCCAGACTAGCTTGGTCTGCAAAGCTATGGAAAGGATCATCATGGACCTTATAAATAAAGATATTGGGGACCTACAGACACTGGATCCTACCCAGTTCAGCTTTGTTAAGGGCAGATCCTGCCTCTTAAACCTGGTTGATTTTCTTTGAAACAGTCACCAAGGCCATTGATGAGGGGAAGGTGGTCCACACAGCCTACCTGGACCTCGCAAAAGCCTACGATACAATACCCCACTCGGGCATTATAGATAAGCTCACCAGCTTAAATATAAAACCCTATGTCACTAGATGGGTTGCAAACTGGCTCAAGGACAGAACCCACATGATTAGAATTGCTGGAGCCATGTCAGACTCCAAACCAGTTACAAGTGGCATCCCACAAGGCTCAGTCCTGTGACCTCTCTTGTTCGGTATATATTTCTCAGAGGTACAGGCCAACACGGAAAGAATGTGGCTGACCAAGTTCGCAGATGACTGCAAACTGGGCGCCATAATCAACTCTCCAGCCAACACAAGCATCCTCCAAAAGGGCCTCATAGAAACAGACAACTAGTGCCAGAGCCATGGCCTCAAGCTAAATGCCAAAAAGTGTGTAGTCATCCCCTTTGGCAAAAACAAAGTGCCCACAAATTAACACATAAGTGGTAATCCATTAAGTACGGAAGAAGTAATTAGGGACCTGGGGACCCAAGTTGATAGCAATCTCTCATTTGACAACCATGTGGCCAAAGTGGTTAGAAAAACATTTTATATAGCCCACCTAATCATGAAGGGATTCACATCTAGATCAGGGGAGGTCATCGTGCCTCTTTACTCATCCCTCATCAGGCCCATAATTGAGTACAATGCCCCTTTTGGGATGTACCTTACCAGACACCTGCAGCAACTGGAAAGACCCCAAAAGTACCTCACCAAGAGGATCAAAGGGCTCAAACACATGCCATATGCTGCCCGGTTAAAGAAACTCCAGCTCTACTCAGTGGCATACCACCTGCTCAGAGGCGATCTGTGCCTGACGTATAAAGCCATGTCCAACCCAGAATTAATGGACATGCTGCACCTCAAAAAATCCAAATCCCATCGAGCTACGCACTCGAGAGACTTGAACCTCAGCACTGAAATAAATAGGACATGCTGGAGAGACAGATTCATAACCCAGAGGCTCCCTTCACTCTGGAATAAAATCCCAGTCCAGGTTTGGCAGAGTCCCTCATTAACTCTCTTCAAGAGGAATCTTGATGAGTGGATGGGGGATCGTAGGTTTACCCTGGGTATCACTTCTGTGTCACTGTTAGACAGAGGCACAGTATACTAACTTCAAAAAAGGGCATAGCAAAATAAATTTAAAATGGGTGGTGAAAGCCAAACACACTCTGGCTAAGCTTATAAATGGAAAAACTCTAATTTTCAAAATAAATTATTAAGAATGGAATCAAATTTTATAGTAAATTATAAAACTTTACATCCTAATGGGTTAAATCTAGAGATTTAAACATGACATTTAGTATTGATAATTAAATTATATTTATTTTTTTGTTAGAATGTAATGTTGGTCTATGAAAAAGTTCTTTGATTATAATTATTTAATTTAATTAATTATTTAATGATTTAATGATGATTTAATGATGTAATTAGCTGGTGTATTTAATGACTGGTTTTGTATGTAAAATTCATTCCGTTGAAGGCGAAGGCCGAGGTACCAGAATCTTGTGAAAAGTAAAGATTTTTCCAGTTGGCTGCTATTTTCGTTTGGTGTTTTATTATTAGGCTTATAAATGCCCTAGGGCAGATAGCCTAGTATGAACCTATGAACCTATGTCCCTGTGTAGAAAAACAGCAACATTAATTTCATGCAATACAGGTCTGCTACATATTACTGCAGCCTGTGAACATGTTGAGGATCCACTCCTGGTCTGTTTGTAGGTGCACCTGCACAGCTTGTGCCCTGAGAAGATGTACCTGTAGTTTACAATAACAGGAAAATAGCAACATGACAGTAAACGGCACTGGCAGGATAGTAGCCTGAGACAATAACAGGTAATGGTAACAGTAACAGTATACGGAGGCACTCACCTATCACTTCCTGCTGTTGTGCAGAAGTGGATGGACCTGAATAAATGAATGCAAACAACATTACATATGTGTGATATGCACATGGTTAGATTCATGTGGGAGCCCACATATGGAGATGATTATGTGGACATCTTATGCCACTGTAAATCCCATTCAGTCTTGTGCAATTCAAAATGCTCTGAAATAGTCCCTGTGCCATATAGTGCTGTGATATATAAAACCATAAAACAATGCATAAATACATAACACCTGGAACAGCAACATAACTTGTGATATTTGCAGAAGCTCTCTGGGGATTTGATCCCCTTACACTGGACATCAGAGAAGTGGAGCTCCAAACACTAGAGCATTGTGCCACAGGAGCCACACATGCATTTCACATTAACATACTACACATAACGTGTACAACAGAAATGTGTGATGGCAGTAGCTGTAATGCAAATGCAGCCTAAACAGACAACCTGATGCAACTGCAGCCTAAACAGACAACCTGTGTAAAACAATCAGTCATATGAAAAGCAATACATGATGAGCTTATATCAACATAATCATTACTGAATTCCATCCACATCAGCAGAGAGTATCTAAAAGTTATCACTTGAACAACTTATGGAAAGTATCTGAAATACTCAGGATCTGTAAGCAAGCAACAAACAGTGCATGGTAAACAGACATAAACATGGACCTTTTTTGTATTGAGTCAGTAGTTCTAATACCTGTTTTAAGAAGCATCAGTGAATAAATATCCATAACAGCAATACTAATACATACAATATAGCAACATAAAAACGTCGGAATCTAGTTTTCCATACATATACCACAGAGTGTATCAAGTCAGCAGCAATATATACAGAAAATCCGTGAATCCATCTTTATGTACTGTTTATTAGAGCTAATTAAATCTGTCTGCACAATGCATATGGTAAAGTACTGCATGTTACTAATCCAGGTGTTAACATCTATATGCATACAGGTCAATTCCATCCCCCTCCATTTAGTCACAAACATTTTTCATAATGCACAAATTCTTCCATAAATGCATCAATTTAACCATATGCACATACTTTTATAAGGAGTAATGTTAACATAGGTCTATAAGGAGGTAAACATTTAACAACACAGCAATGTTAGCAGGAGCAAAATTACCTTTGCAGATACCATTGGGTTAGGTGTAACTAAAAGTAAGACCAGATATGTACATACATCTTTTTAGTCCCATTTGCACCATACATAATTAATAAGGTTCATTAAAATTTAGTTCAATGTTCATTTACTGAATTCCAAAAAACGCGAACAGCTAAATTAGCCAATGCTAAACATCGAACAGTACAATTAATGAAGAACTTCTACAAAAACAGTCCAGTGAATGGCCATAGTTGCCCAAATACCAGGAAGTAATGTGACACATAAGGTAAGTGAAGGGAAACTTATTAAATATGCCCTATTCCCCACTGTAGTGTGATCTCAGAGTTGGTTTACAGTTAGGGGGAGTGGGGGAGGCAAAGACCCCACCTCGGTTAGCTGTGTTCTTGATGTTGGCCAACTACATCCATTTGCTGGAGGGTTTTTTTTTTCTCTGAACTTCTTGTTCATTAATTATATATAGTTTTCACTATTTAGCCATTCATGTTTTTGGAATTCGGTAAGTGAACATAGACCCTAAAATTCAAGGTTTTTAATCCCATTTGTGAATGTTCGCATACGTTCCCAAAATTTGGTGCATTAACCAATAGCTTAGTGTAACAAGAAGGTGCTCTGCAGAAGTACCAAATAGGTGTTGTTAAATGGGACCATATGTAGCATGTGCCCTTTATCTTCCAATGATCTGATAACATGACATAAGTGCACTTTTAAATATTGATTTTGACACATTTACAGATCAGACCATTGATACCTCAGAACTGAGTGGGACCACAGTAAGCAATTTTCTGCATTGTGTATTATCAACATTATCAACATTATCGAGATGGCTACTTCCAAGAGGCTTCGACGTGTCTGGGTTCCCAAATGAACTGAGGATGAGACCTCCCTGATGCTGACCATGTACCCTGGAGCTGAGTATCGCATGAGAGCCAGACCATGGAACTTCAGGATGATTGACATTTAGAACCAGATTGTGAGGGAGCATCAACAATGTATGGGAATCTACAAGACTGGAGTGCAGGTGTGCCACCACTATGATGACTTGCATCACAGGGACACAGAGGAGCTTCATCGGAGGGTCACTGAGGTATAGTGACAGCCAGTGGATGCCTACTGTAAGTGTCACAACCTACGTATAAATGGACATTCCTAAGTAATACAGAGATATAGCTCTGTCCCAGATATATCAGATATGTGCCAATTAAAACCAGTAAGTAGCTGCTCAGACAATTAGCTCACCTGAAGAATCAAGAAGGCAATTTGACTGTTTTTTCTATAAGTATGGGTTCTGTTCCAATGTGTTTTATTTTTTAATAATGTTTATCATGTACATAATATTGAACATTGTAGATGTATCTGTTTTCCAACATATAACAACATCATTTCACACATCTAGTATAGTCGTGTGTTACTGACACCTATAACAACTAAGCCACTGATAATTACACATTTGTTAGTTATCTGTAATACTTCAACAGTATTGCCTAGTCTACCTGTGTATGTGGGAATACTAACTCATAACTAACTAAATTCATTAGTCCATTCTTCTTAACAAAGTGAACTTTCTTACTAAAGTCCCATTTGTTTAACACAAGCACAATGGATGTCTGACTGTCGACATATGTCTTCTATATTGTTAAACTTGATATGTGGCAGTTTTGTGGATCCTGAGGTCTTATAGCGTTTGTCTGTTGGAAAAAAATTGGTATGGCAGATGTAAATTCAGTGAAAAGAACTCAGAGAGAATTTGCATATTATTCCTCAAGGTATAACAACTTGGACTAGAATGGATATACATTGTATTTCACAGGAGTATGTGCATTTAATTGAAAGCACTGACACACATCCAATAACTATTTCAGAGCATGTACCAATAAAAACTAAAAATGCAGGGTAATGAAGTAAAATTGAGACACTGGTACTTTACTGCCTATCTGTTAAAAAGAAAGGAATTTATGGCATGTGTAGTGGGATAGTTTAATGATTAAGGTGTTTACCTTCCAGTGACAAGGTACAGGGTTTGATTCTCACCTCTAAAAGGGAAATTGTAGTCTTAAATGTCTCCTAGCCTAGTACTTACCTATGAATCTATGAACCTATTTTAGAACCTGATTTAAGAGTTATTAGAGAAGATAAACATTTCTTCAGAAAGAGTAGCTAGTAAGAGAGATAAAATCAAAATGGAGTTTAAAACATGGTAGAAATAAAAAAATATGGGAAAAAGTAAAAATATGGGAAAAAGTAATAAGAATTATTTATAAGGTTGACAAAGGTTTACATATTGCAGAATAAGGGGAATCTAACAGAACAAAATGAGGAGCAACTGAAGAGTACTAAAGAAAATAAAGGAGAGTTTGGATAATATGTATGAGCTTAGAAGGGTTGCTGTTAAGCAAGTATTTGTTTCACAACAGCTTTTAAGCACAAAAACTTTTAACACAATGACTTAAGCAACAAAAAGGAGAAAGGGTGGCCACCAAACCTAGCGAGCCTATAACAAGAGAATAACCAAAGATCCTATAGAGGTTTTAGAGATATTTCAGAAAAGTTATGAAAATTTGTACAAAGCAGAGGACAATGGAACCAGAACAGGCACAAAAATGGAAATATTTATGGTAGACTTAATTATGCCAAGGTTAAAGCAGATGAAGCTCAACAACTAATAGCTAAGATAGGAAGAGTTTTTGTTTAAAAAAAACTGGTGATGCATGATCAATCAACAGGGAAGTCTCCACAAACATATGGTATTCCTGTGATGTTTGGCATGAAGATAGTGATAACAATAAAAAATGGCTTGTTTAATACTATTGTAAAAGGGGGAGTGGTACTAGCATCGTATAAGAAAGTTGTAGTGGCTATATTACATAAATAGGGCAAAGCCCCTTCAGACTCAATTTCATAAACCCATTTCAATTTTAAGCCATGATTATAAAGTGTTACATCTTTACTAAGAGAGAGAGAGTGGTAAAGGTATTACCAAAACTGACTGATATGGATCGTTGTGGTTTTGTACAGGGAAAGCAAACATATGACAAGAAAATGCTACTATTGTTGATGAGTCTTGAGGGAGAAAAAAGCCTTCAGTAGAGTCAGCTTCACTTTTATGAGAAGGGCAATGGTAGCATTTACATTCCCAGACAGAATAATAGGGTTAATAAGGAGGATATATAAAGGGACAGAGACAAGAATTAAGGTGGAAGGATTCCTCTCTAGCAAACTGGGTTTGAACAAAGGACCTATGCTATTTGTTTCATATGTAGGATGATTGGCAAAGAAAATAAGAGACTCCCAAATTCAAGGATATAACTGGTATAGTAATCAAGAAAAGTTAGTTTTATTTGTAGATGACATAATTTTGTACTTGATAAAATCAGAAAAGGATATTTTGGTGTTCTGGAAGATTTTGAGACAGTTTCATGTCTTTTCAAGGTATAATATAAATGAAGATAAAAAGGCTGTAATAGTAAACTATGAACTAGCCATGAATTGGTTCAGTAATACTCAAATTCATGAGGACATGATAAGATGAGATATTTAGACATATGGACTGAAAGGGATTCTATTATGTTGGCTAAACCTATTTGGGAAGAGACTAAAAAAAAGATAATACAAACACTGAGAATCAGGAATGGTTATAGATCTGCACAGTAAGATAGGGATGTTTCTATTCCTTTTAGTTTTATATATATATATATATATATATATATATATATATATATATATATATATATATATATATATATATATATATATATATATATAGGCCAGGTGCATTTGTATCAATCAGAAGAGAAATTGTGAATCATAATTAATAAATAATTGAAGGAATTTATTTGAGAAGAGAAGAGGGCAAGCCTTAAGTGAGATAAGTTGATTCTCCCATGGAAAAATGTAGTTTAAGATTACCTGATTTGAAAGGATAAAATTGATTCTTCCATGGAAAAAGGTAGTTTAGGATTACCTGATTTGAAAGGATACTTAAGACCTATGCAGTTAAGGCTCATTAACATAACGCAAGCAGGTTATAAATCAAAGTTGAAAGGAATTATGATGATAATGGGTGGATGAGAAGTAAGGAGGAGTGGGATTTTAGATGTGGGTCTTTATACAGAGCAGCAATAACAACCATACTGAATATTACATTCATAAAGTTGCAGAAAGTAATCTAAGAACTAAGCCAACACAAAAAAATATTTCACCGATAGATGGCTGCAAGTTTGACTAGGAAAAATGGCCAAGATGGAGCTGGAATTTACTAGAGAAAATTAGCAAGGGAACCAAGGGACTTGGAGCAAATAATTAGAGGGAAAGGTAATAGGGTGGGATGAGGTGAGAAAAAGTTTGGACTACAAGTTTGAGATCACCTTGCCTCACAGGAACTGGTAACAGAGTATAGTTAAAGAGAAAGGGATAGAGGAGTGCTAAGTGAAAGACCAGCTCTTGCAAAGTTTTATCAAAGTCTAGAATAGAAAATGCTAAAAAGGGTTAATTAGTAGAGCATATAAAATATACTGCATGCTAACTATACCAGCTAATCAGACTAGGTTAGAAAGGATTGGGAAGAGATAATGTATATCCAATTTACAAAGAACAGCAGAACATCTGTATTGCTCCTAAGTAAGCAGCAAAGTCCAAAATATTAAAAATTTTGTTTGAAGTGCTTTGCATACCACAAGAAAATATTAGAAAAATGTTCCTTTAGTGGATAGCAAATGTTGGAGGAATGACTGGGAAGAAAAGGCTAATTGGGAACATGCATTTTTGAGAATTTAATGAGTCAGCATATTTTAAAAATTCCCCACAAAGTACTTTGTCAGAAATGGTGAGGAAGCAAATGATTGTAGTTAAGAAAGTGATCTGGGATATAGAATCTGAAATGGTCAGGCATATAAATATCTTAGCAAGTTTAATGCTATCGACTGCCAAAAAAAAAAAAATTACTGAAAACGGAAGTTAAAATATAAGCCAACTCTAATTGAAGTACTGAATATTGTAAAAGAGAAGGATGAACTGGAGATGGCGTCTTTAGAAAGAGAACAACAAACTACACAGATATAAATGGAATTTAGCAAAATAATACAAACAAAATAATGTTCAGGAGGAGTGAGGTTTAAGGAAAGGCAGGAGTTGAGCAATTTATCTAATGTTGGAGAGAATGATCATTGTTAAAAAGAAAACATAAATGTATAATGCATGAAAATAATGTAAATGTTGCAGTTATTTGCTCTTTTTCTATTAATGTGTGTGTATATATATATATATATATATATATATATATATATATATATATATATATGTATATATATATATATATCAATGCCAATGTTTAAAATGTGAAGACTTAATAAAGGTGTTTAAAAATAAATAAATTTGAACCCTGTCAAGCATGAACAGCTACAGCAATGGGTCTTGTAACAGCAATCAGTTTCATTCTCTGTATGTGTATTTTAATACCAAATGCAACCCCATTGCCACCACAAGCACATATCCCTTATTCACAAGCACTTTCTGCATTTTGAATGGTTAGATCACAAACTCTGCAATGCTGTGTGTCCGTGACAGTTTGTTTTTCCTGTCAAGAAAGCCTAGCCTGTTGTCTGTTATTGCTTTAGACCACCTCATCTCTGATCATGGCATGCTGTAACAGTGTAATTCAGTGTGCACATACACACGTGCATGGTATATAGCAGTTGCATAGACAGTGTGCATACACCCACATCCCTGTGCATGGCATGCAGCATACACCCACATCCCTGTGCATGGCATGCAGCAGTGGTATGCAGTGTGCACATACACAGATCTCTGAGCATAGCATACACCAAGGATAATTAGTGTCCACACACTCACATCCATGAGCATGGAGTACTATAGCTGTTTTGTATAGTGAGGACATAGTCACACCCCAAGCATGGCATACAGCAGTAATATATAGTGTGCACACACCCACATTTCTAAGCGTGGTATACTGAAGAAGTGATGCACAGTGTGTAATCACCCATATCCTGCTGCATGGTATACTGTAGCAGTAAAACAATGTGAGCACACCCCCACACACTGAGCATGGCATACAGCAGTGATATGCAGTATACATGAGCACACACACACACACACACACACACACACACACACACACACACACACACATACACACACTCACATCCTTGAGCATGGAGTACTGTAGCAGTGATAATACACAGTGAGCACACAGCCACACCCCAAGCATGGCATACAGCAGTGATATACAGTGTGCACACACCCACACTATCGAGCATGGCATACAGCAGTGATACACAGTGTGCACACACCCACATTACTGAGCATGCCATACAGCAGTGGTACACAGTGTGCACACATCCACATTTATGAGCATGGCATACTACTGAAATGATAAAAAGTGTGCACCCATCCCTATCGCTCAGCATGGCATACTGCAGCAGTGATACAAAGGAGCACACACCCACACTTTCAACATGACATACAGCAGTGATGTGCAGTGTGCACTTATTGACATTATCAAACATGGCATACTGAAGAAGTGATATGCAGTGTCATAACAGAATGGCATACTATAGTAGTAATACAAAGTGGGCACACACCCAAACCCTGAGCATTGCATACAGCAGTGATATGCAGGGTGTGCAGACAAACACACACATACAGATATACATACACACATGTCCCTGATCATGGCATGCTACAGCAGTGAACAACAGTGCATGCACACCTACATCTCTGAGCGTAAAGTACTATAGCAGTGATATACTGAGCACATACTCATACCCTGAGCATGGCATACATACAGCAGTAAAACTCAGTGTGCACATAATCCCATCTTTAAACATGGTGCACTTTAACACTGATATGTCATATGCACACATCCACATCACAGACTATGGTGTACTATAGCAGTGATACACAATGAACACACATTAATACCCCAAGCATGCATACAACAGTGATATACAGTATGTAAACAGCCACATCTCTGAGCATGGCATACTGTAGCAGTGATACTCAGTGAACACACAGCCACACCCGGAGTATGGCATGCAGCACTGATAAGCAGTATGCATACACCAATGCCCCTGAGCATGACAGTCTACAGCAGTCATGAGCAATATGCACACACCCATTTTGAGTGCATGGTGTACTGTAGCAGTGGTATGCAGTGTACACACAGTCATGTTCCCAACCATAGCAAACAGCAGTGATATATGCAGTGTGCATACACCTGTATTCTTAGCATGGTATACAGCAGTGATATCCAGTGAGCATATGCCCACATCCCTGACCACTGTGTACTTTAGCAGTAATATGAAATGTGCACAGACCCACATCTATGAGAATGGCATACTGCAGTAGTGATACACACTGTGCACACACCCACATCCTTGAGCAGTATGTACTACAGCAGCAGCATGCAGTGTGCACACACTCATATTCTTGAGTATTGTATGCTTTAACAGTGGTAAGCAGTATGCACACACCCACATCCCTGTGCACTGTGTACTGTAACAGTTGTATGCAGTGTGCATATACTCCCATCCCTGAGCACTGTGTACTGTAACAATAGTATGCAGTATGCATGCACCCACATCCCTAAGCACTGTGTACTGCAACGGTACTATGCAGTGTACAAACAACAACATCCCTGAGCACTGTATACTATCAGACTGGTATGCAATATGTACACACCATCACTAAGCACACGAAATGTAGCAATAATATGCAGTGTGCACACTCCCACATTTCTGAGCACAGTGTACTGTAACAGTAGTATGCAGTAAGCACACACCCACATCCCTGAGCACTATATACTGTAACAGTATGCAGTGTGCACACCCCAACATCCCTGAGCACTGTGTACTGTAACAATGGTGTGCAGTGTGCACATACCCACATTCCTGACCACTGTGTACTTTAACAGTGGTAAGCAATGTGCAAAAACTCACATCCCTGTGCACAGTGTACTGTAACTTTGATACACAGTGTACACACTCCAACATCCCTGAGCACTGTGTACTTTAACAGTGATATGCAGTGTGCACACCAAAATCCCTGAGTACGTGTAATGTAGCAGTAGTATGCGGTATGCACCCACCCATATTTCTGAGCACTGTGTATTGTAACAGTAGTATGCAGAATGCACACACCCACAACCCTGGGTATTGTGTATTGTAACAGTAATACGCGGTGTGCACACTCCAACATCCCTGAGCACTGTGTACTGTAACAGTGGTATGCAGTGTGAACACTCCCATATCCCTGACCACTGTGTACTGTAACAGTGGTATAAAGTGTGCACACACCTACATCCCTGAGTACTATGTACTTTAACAGTGGTATGACACTCCCACTTGCTTGAGCACTGTGTACTATAATAGTGCTACACAGTCTGCACACACCCACATCCCTGACCACTGTGTACTGTAACAGTGGTATGCAGTGTGCACGTGCCAACATCCCTGAAAACTGTGTACTGGAATGTGGTATGCAGTGAGCACACTCCCACATCCCTGAGTATTGCATACTGCAACAGTGGTACTTAGTGTGCCTATGAAATCATTGGCACTCAGGTTTGCTTTTAACTGCATGATTTACTATATGCCAAATGCACTGAGTACTCATCTACATCTGTCAGATTGTGTTTCTGAATGGCATGTCTGCCAGTACTGTAAGTGAAATGCTGCTGTGTTATGTCTTTTATGCAGTGATGATGGTGTATCATAATCTTGCAGTTAAATTAAATGAATCTGGGTGGGAGCCATTCATATATTATTGTAACTTTTCCAAAATATAAGCTCCACCCACTGGCTGACAGCCATGATGAAAACAATCAATACCAGAATAATTTATTGAACACCATATTATCAAACTCAGTTGCATGAAATGGCACAATGATTGCATTTTAATTTGGTGCAATCATTTCACTTACTGACTCAAAATACACACACTATTATAAATATTTTATCATCACACTGGCTATTACTGAGTCACAATCTACTGCAACTGATTCATCAAACCCAACTCAATAAAACTCCATTCCAAGTATTGCCATGGATGCTGCAGGACAGCAAATCCTATTTTCCTCATATTAGTACATACCAAGCTGGAATCATTTACAATGGTCTCAGTAAATCCAGTGCAGTTAACCGATACCTGAAAATATGGCTGAACAAAATTAATGGGAAGCATCACATATGTTATGCACCAAAATACAATTTCATATAAATCTGCAAGCAGACACTACTTTGGCAAAACTAAATGTTGTTCTCTTCTAACCCGACAAGCAGCATATTGTGTTTTGAGATTAGGTGTTAGCATGTAGTTGAGCACAGGACAGATGGGGGGTGTGATAGAAAACTGTGACCTTCACACAGCTTTTGAGATACAATATGATTTAATGCAAGGCTTTAATAATTGTGTTTGCTAAGATGAAGATAAGCTAGTTTCCAGCTAAGATAAATATCATATCACTGCCTGCCAGGTCCCCCAAATCCATTTCCCCCAGTCAGCACATTCTTTTGTTAATGCCTCTATAGTACCATAATCTATCGCTCCACAAATCATTTTTGCAAAAAGATGGTATAGTACAATATTCAGATCATGTATATAAAGACAAAATCCACTGCAACTAAGAGGCCGTAGTTAAAAATAAAAGTAACTTGTTGTAAAATATAAACTTCGGACTCAACACGACTTTGTATAATCTTAAGAACAAAAAGATTTATTTGGTGGTAAGCGCTTTCGCGTACTTTCCTGTACGCTTCTTCAGACCATGATAACTTTCTTCAAAATGAACAACTTTATATACTAAACTCATTAACACTTAATTATCTAAACAGTCAATCATGTACACTCAATAATACAATAAAACAATTAAGAGAATTAGAAATTACTACAGTTAAAGAACAGCATTATAAAGACACATTCTGAAAGCACTTCCACTGAAAGGTTAAAATCATACAGGCAAAATCAATACTTAAATATTCACTGTAAATGGATGATAAGGGCAATTTTCAGGATTGAAATATTATGTTACAATGTATATGTAATTTAAAATAAACACTAAAATAAGCACATATATGCAGTCTACACTAAAATCTTCAGTATAAAAGCATATGAAATACTTTTGAAGATGATGAGTATGTACATCAAAACACAAACGTTTATAATAATAATGTATCAGAATAAAACATACTAAATGAGCTCTAATCATAATAGTATAGAAATATAACTTTCTATGTTATTTCATTTCCTTTATAAAACTTGTTAATTTAAATGACCATTAAATAATTTATATATTTATACTATACGTAAATATTAAAATTAATATATATGTAGGTGTGCAGAGATATTAGCTATGAATAAACAAATAGAAAAGGAAGTAGAAAGTAGAAAAAGAAATGAAGGAAATAAAAAGGAAAATCAAAAAAAGAAAAAATCAAGAAAAGGGGGGGAGGGGGGAAAGAAGAAAAGAAGGAAAGGAAAGGAGGGAAAGGGGAGGGGATTGGGGTGTATAAAAGGTAAATAAGCCACGAGTGAAGAATATTAACTAATATTTATGATCTATAAAATGATTATGTTTAGCAATGACGTGATTGCATATAATAAACAAATAAAATTCTTTCACTTTTTCTAAGGTACATCACGTATGTCAAATTTATCTAAAAGTATCAGTATATAAATAAATAAATAAACTATTTCATCAATGCATATAAAAACATTTTAAAAAACATGTTTAAAGGCATTTTCAGATTCAATCCTATTACCTACATGCATTTAAAAATGGTTTAATTGAAACATAAAGATTCAAACCTGGATGATAATGCCCTTTTAATCTAAAAATCCATTTTAATTCTTTGAGTTCTAATAAATTAATGTAATCTCCTCCCCTGATGTTTGGTTCAACTATTTCCAGAACTCTGAACACAAAGGAATGTCCTGGGCAACTTTGCACGTGCTTTGCTAAGGCATTCAAATCATTTTGTTTCTTGATATCATAAATATGATTGTATACCCTGTTCTTAAGCTTACGTTTTGTTAAGCCAACATAAAATGCTGAACATTTTACACACGTCGCTAAATAAATCAAACCTGAGCTGTTACAAGATGCAAAAAATCTTGGTTTAAAAACATATTTAGTATCTGGGTGTATAAACACTTGCTCATTTGTAATGAATTTACAATAGTTGCAATTATTGCATGGGTAAGTACCTGCTTTCTCAACTAAAACTTGTTCATTTCTGCTGGGTCTATCACATAGCATTCTTTTAAGACTCTTATTACTCCTGTAGACAAAATGTGGTGTTTTCCCTACCAGTTGTTGTGTGCAATCGTCTGTTAGTAGCACTTTCCAATTATTATTAATTATTGTCCTAACATTTGGACTATCATTAGTATATGTAGTAAAAAAACTTAATGTTCCTTTTATACTAGTTTGGTTTCTGGGCCCTGAGTAATGCTTGGAATTATTTTCAAAAGGTAAAATCGTGGCTTTTTCTTCTTTCAACACTTGTGACCTAATGTTCTTCACCAAGCTTTTCTCATATTTTCTTTCTAGGAAGATATTTTCCAAAATGTCTGCTTCACGTAATAAGTCATCTTTATTTTTACAAATTTTAGATATTCTAAGGAATTGACTCTTGACTATCCCCTTAAAAACATGGCGGGGGTGCATACTATCATAGCACAGTATAGAATTTCTCCAGCAGGCTTTCCTAAACAAAGTTGAACTCAGCTTGCCATTGTTTATACTAAGACATACATCTAAAAAATTCACTGATTCATAGGACGTGTGCGCTGTAAATTTTAGAAATGTTGTGGTGGTTTCCAAATAATCTTTAAATTCTAGAAACTCTTCTTCTGACCCTTCCCATACCAATAAAATGTCGTCCACAAAACGATAATAAGCTAATATTTTCCTGTAAGATGGATGGGTAAAAATGAACTCTCTTTCCCACTTATGCATTACCAAATTCGCATAGGTATTTGCGCTAGGGGTGCCCATGGCAACCCCCGAAGTTCGTAAGTAAAGATACCCTTCAAAACAGAATACATTGTTATAAAGAACTAAATCTAACAACTGGCAAATGAGAATAATGTCATTATTCTTTAAAGTTGTACATGTTGATAAAAGTTCTCTCACTGCCTGTACTCCTTCCATGTTGGGTATAGATGTAAAAAGGCTAGTTACATCTAATGTAACCAGTAGATGTTGTCCTTTAATCAGTTCTTTGTCAATGGAGTCTAACGACTCCAAAAGGTGATAAGTATCTTTCAAAATGTTTGGAATTTTGTTAACTATGGGTCTTAAAGTTTTTTCTAGATAAACTGATATCTTTTCTGTTACCCATCCCTCACTAGCCACTATTGGTCTAATGGGGGGGGGGGGGTACAATACCTTTATGCATTTTTGGCAATCCTTTGATAGCAGGTATGAAAGGTTTTTCTGTAGTAAAATAATCATAAAGTTCTTCCGATATTTGTCCACACATAAGTGCATCATATATTTCATCTTTAACTCTAGCTAGAATTTTAGACAGTTCTAAATTATCAATTTCCTGGTAAGTGGTGTGGTCACTTAACATGTCATGCATTAAAGCTTGATATGCCGATTTATCAAATATGGCTACCCCACCCCCTTTATCCACTGGTCTAAAAACTAGGCTTTTGTCATCTTTCAAGTTGTGAAGAGAGGAAAACATACCATTTGTCATGTTAAAAAACATACATTTACTCTTATTGTTCGTATAATAATTATATAAGTCCTTTTCACATAGTTTAGTAAAGAGTTCCACATGCCCTGGTATTGCTGGATAAAACGAACTTTTCTTTTTAAAATTTGAAGCATTGGCAACATAATCATTAGTCCCAGATGATTTGAAAAAGATTTTTAACGCTATAGAGCGCCCAAACATTCTAAGGTCAGTCATTATTTCTGAACGAACACTACTTTGTGATGGGACAAAAGATAGTCTCTTATTGAGGAGTTCTTCATCATGAATGGAAAGTACATACCTGGACATATTAAAGAAGAGCTGATTCCTTACTTGTAATGTCTCATTCTTTGGAAGGCATCGTTGTCTTCCGATAGTTTTCTTTTTTTGCTCCAACTGTTCCGACGTTCCCTCATAGGCGCTAACTTTTTTATGGGATAAGGTAAAAAAACAGTACTTTCGTTTTTTGGGATGGCACCTAAATTCTTGTGACCAAGTTTGTTGCAATACGCTTCCTGGTTAGGAAGAGGAGTCGACGTGGTTGCCTGAAGTGTATTTGTTATAGGAAGTTCAGGCGGTGTAGTGAAGGTCTCTCTCGAGCTGTCCTCCTGAACCACTCTTGATGTCACCAGTGCTGGTTCCGTTGTCGTCACGATTGTGTCATCATGTGGCGCCATATTCAGTATCTGCATACGAGCCTGGGTATTGGAAGACTCTTTTCTTGGCCAAATGAAGACATTACCTGCAGCAAAGTCTTCAAAGTCACGTTGCAGCTTTCTTTGCTTGATTTGCTGCAACCGGAGAGCATACGAGCTCACTTGACTAAAAAGGCTGTCCATTCTTCTTTGGTATTGATCACCAATGAAACTTTCAACAAGTTCTTGTTGAGAAATGTTAATTTTAGAGAGTAGCTCTTTTTCAATTGGGCTAAAATAATCTATTAGGAGATGAACATACTGCATACTGGCTTCCAAGTTAATTTCCTGCCATCGCTTAAGCAGGTAGGGGTGAGCATCACCATAGGAAGGCATACAGAGTATACGCATTCCTCTAGGGATTAATTTGAAGCGTACGCACGCTTCCATGTGCTTTCTCTGCCAGTTTAAGCATTGAAACTTATACAGGTCATTCTCCAAAGATTTTATCTTGTTGTTAAACATTTCTAAATTGTTATTACTATTCTCTATAGTGTTACCATTCGGTGCTTTCAAGTCCAGATCCAATAAAGGATTGAGTCCATCATTTAGGAGTGTTGTCCACATTTTTTTTCTCCTAGGTATCCTCGGTTCTGGCACATAGTCGAGTTCCACACTTGGGGTAGTCATGTCGTGCGTTGTAGTGGAAATAAGCAAGAAAATATGTATATAAAGACAAAATCCACTGCAACTAAGAGGCCGTAGTTAAAAATAAAAGTAACTTGTTGTAAAATATAAACTTCGGACTCAACACGACTTTGTATAATCTTAAGAACAAAAAGATTTATTTGGTGGTAAGCGCTTTCGCGTACCTTCCTGTACGCTTCTTCAGACCATGATAACTTTCTTCAAAATGAACAACTTTATATACTAAACTCATTAACACTTAATTATCTAAACAGTCAATCATGTACACTCAATAATACAATAAAACAATTAAGAGAATTAGAAATTACTACAGTTAAAGAACAGCATTATAAAGACACATTCTGAAAGCACTTCCACTGAAAGGTTAAAATCATACAGGCAAAATCAATACTTAAATATTCACTGTAAATGGATGATAAGGGCAATTTTCAGGATTGAAATATTATGTTACAATGTATATGTAATTTAAAATAAACACTAAAATAAGCACATATATGCAGTCTACACTAAAATCTTCAGTATAAAAGCATATGAAATACTTTTGAAGATGATGAGTATGTACATCAAAACACAAACGTTTATAATAATAATGTATCAGAATAAAACATACTAAATGAGCTCTAATCATAATAGTATAGAAATATAACTTTCTATGTTATTTCATTTCCTTTATAAAACTTGTTAATTTAAATGACCATTAAATAATTTATATATTTATACTATACGTAAATATTAAAATTAATATATATGTAGGTGTGCAGAGATATTAGCTATGAATAAACAAATAGAAAAGGAAGTAGAAAGTAGAAAAAGAAATGAAGGAAATAAAAAGGAAAATCAAAAAAAGAAAAAATCAAGAAAAGGGGGGGAGGGGGGGGAGGGGGGAAAGAAGAAAAGAAGGAAAGGAAAGGAGGGAAAGGGGAGGGGGGTTGGGGTGTATAAAAGGTAAATAAGACACGAGTGAAGAATATTAACTAATATTTATGATCTATAAAATGATTATGTTTAGCAATGACGTGATTGCATATAATAAACAAATAAAATTCTTTCACTTTTTCTAAGGTACGGTATGTCAAATTTATCTAAAAGTATCAGTATATAAATAAATAAATAAACTATTTCATCAATGCATATAAAAACATTTTAAAAAACATGTTTAAAGGCATTTTCAGATTCAATCCTATTACCTACGTGCATTTAAAAATGGTTTAATTGAAACATAAAGATTCAAACCTGGATGATAATGCCCTTTTAATCTAAAAATCCATTTCACACAGCTTTTGAGATACAATATGATTTAATGCAAGGCTTTAATAATTGTGTTTGCTAAGATGAAGATAAGCTAGTTTCCAGCTAAGATAAATATCATATCACTGCCTGCCAGGTCCCCCAAATCCATTTCCCCCAGTCAGCACATTCTTTTGTTAATGCCTCTATAGTACCATAATCTATCGCTCCACAAATCATTTTTGCAAAAAGATGGTATAGTACAATATTCAGATCATGTTATACACCTGTGATGAATTCAGATTTATTTGAAATTCTTCCCCAAAACCTACTTCATTTGTCACACACCAGACCCATCATGTAATGTCTATGTATGTCTTCCAGCATGTAGTGATGTGGTCCATCTGGAGCACAGACACTGATGTTGTCAGTGTTACTTTGACAGCTCTCTGTAAAAATAAGCCAACTCTGAGACACAGGCTCACAAAGAGACAAAGATGCACACATATACAAGTACATAAACGCACAACATTTATGCAACCATACACACACACACACACACACACACACACACACACACACACACACACACACACACACACACATATCTGTAAATATTTATTAGTTCCAGAATGTTCCACAGTTAGGATACATCACAACTACTATGACTTTGGTCCTCAGATTTACCTTTGCTCCTCCCAGATTTTGTGAAGTTCCTCTAAGGGTCAGAACTGTTTATGGGAAAATATTTTATTAAATAAGCAAACAAAGCCTGTGGAAACATTCTCTGTAACTAGCTCTTTGGGGTCTTGCAGCTGAAAACCTACTGTGAAAAATAATTGTTCCTCTTTATGACCCTCTACTATGGTTTCTAAAGGCCAGTGTTTTGATTACTGATGCTCAGAAGTTCGGAGGTGTGCATTAGTCAAACATTTTTTCACCCTTTTTAGAGTTTTTTTCTTTGCTACAGATATGTGACTGTAGATTGAGTATATATAAGTAAATAAGGTGTCTGGGCAAAGTCCCCCCCATTGGGGGTGGGAGGGGGGAAGGAATTTCCCTGTAAAAAAAAATCAGAATTACCTCACCTGCAGTTTCAGTGGGTGCATTCTTCAATGAGTTTGATTGTCCAATTTGCTGCAAGTGGCTGGTGAATTGCATGTCAAGTACTCATAGATTTGTGTGTGTGTGTGTGTGTGTGTGTGTGTGTGTGTGTGTGTGTGTGTGTGTGTGTGTGCACACGCGCACGTGCACGCACACGCATGTATGTGTGTTTGTGTGACTCTGTACATGTACGGTTGTTCAGAAAATTTGGGTCTATTATGTAATTATCAGCAATGAGTTTCAACAAACATAGCAAAGGTACAACTCCCAAGATGAAATCGCTAATCTTACAGTGCAGGATATTTCTTTTATTACAAAAACAAGATTCAACTGTGTTTTATGCATTTTCATTGTTTTTAAGGTATGGGTCACTGTTTCCCTATGATTACAGTGGTATGTCATAAATGTCTACATCATTTACTAAATGGGTTTTACATATTTCTTGTAGCTTTTTTACGAATGGAGAGTCTCTTGGGCATTCTTCTACTCTAAATCTAAAGCACTTTTGTATTCTCTTTGTTAGTATTTTAGTAATGTTAGGTAATGTTCATGCATTTTAGTTGTGAAGTTAGGGTTGGGTTAAGACTTTTCCATTTTACAGTTTGAGTATGCTTTAGTTAGTTAACTTGTAGATTAAATAGTTACAGTCTGGTCTATTTTTAATGGTAATATTGTTTCACGACTGGCTACGAGATGTCAGTTTTTTTATTCTATGCTTTATCAGAGGACTTTTCCCCCAAATAACTGACATTTTTGCTCTTTATTTATAAAACCATATGCCTCTGAACCAGTTCAATATTTTTTCTAAAACTTTTAGGAAATTCTACTGGCATAAATATCTAAAACACAGCCTTAGGTTGATCTCCTAACATCAAAGCAAAGCAGCAGCTACAAAAACATGTAATGAAAACAATATATAATATAGGAAGAAAAACTGTGATACATGCAATTTTTTATTTACCATGTGTATTACGTGGGCAAAACAAATAGATCTTTTAAGGATAGAATCCTGGAACACGTCAGAGACATCAAAAATAAAAAAGACACCAATGCCTTATATAATCATGTGATGCAAACTGATTCTACACATACCTTCAGATTTTTGGTATTGCAAATTATAGATGCAAATATTTGGGGAGGGGACCTAGAAAATCGTACTGAGGCTGCTGAGCAAAAGTGGATTCTTTTGCTCAGTGCTGAAAGACATCCAGGTTTTAACAATACTTCCTCCTTAAATCCATTTTTGAGTGCATGACCACTCAAACATAAATAGATTTTTTGCTATATATAGTTCTGTTTTTTATAACATGTGCATACATATATATTTTTTAGTCTTTTATGTACTTTATTTAACATGATATTTTTTATGTGTTATTTGATTGTTTTAAATGTAAAAAACTTTCTAAGGTTTTTCTTTAATACTTAATTGATCAGCTGACTATTATAAGGTACTATATAAGGACGCATTCATTTATTTTACTTTGTCTAATTAAGCGACTTGTAACATTGTGAAAGTGCTTACTTTTGTTGTTTTACTTTTATTTAATTTGTATTAAACGTTTCTAGCCTTGTAAGCTCTGTGCAGTTTTATTTCTCAGTCACTATTTATTTTTACTGCATCGTTCTGAGCTCTCCATGCGTTTTTCTTTTGGTTATTATTTTTCTTTTTGTTATTTGGAGAAAGGGGCATGGCAGAAACAGCTAATTTGGAATACTTACCTTATGCAAGAACCTTAGAATTTGGTTCTGATCATTGGTCTCATATTTTGAATGTTAACGAGAATCCACTCTTAAATATTAACTGCATCAACAAAATGAACAACAGTACAGAAGCAAGTAAACAATCATATGAATTTTTGCAATGCTACAATGATTTAGAAAATAAACTTTATAGATACAAGCGACTACAATGGCAATGCCTGCACCAACAAGCATCATTACAACACAAAGTTATACCGAGGGAATTGAGATTGCTCAACATGCCTAGCTATGGTGACTCTTATCCTGAACTTTTGTGGAGATGGCAACAACTTAATCTACAGTTTAGTGCCAGGTATATTAATCGCCTTATAGACTTTTTTACACCCGTGGAACATGAATTAAAAGAAGATATCCTCTCTACTCAAAATGTTATTTTTGATCATTTCACACCTGATATAATTGCTGATAAACTTGACTTGTTACAGGATAATATTTTATCCTATGAGAGAAGACTGCAGCTTACTAAAATCAAGAAGCTACAGAGAGATCGGAAAGATTTTCAAAACCAACATGTCTTCTCATGGCCCAGGGAACCAGTAGGATCATTGGTTATAAACTCTGCCAGTCCTTCGAACAATCTATCAAGAACGATTGAAGGAGTGAATGCAACGTCCGCTACTCCTGCAATAACAACACATACAATGTTAGCTGCTATGAAGCAGCATACAGCATCTTCTGTACTAATAACCAATGAACAACACACATCTTTGGATTTGTTACCTGCCCATTTATGTTCTTCGACACCTGGTACGAGCAGTGATTAACAGATAGGCATACCAGCTTCCACAGCAGCAACACGACAAGATAATATTGGAAGTTCCAATGCATGTAACACTACCACAGAAAATAATTATCCAGCAGGTTTTTTGTTACAAGATCCACTCCCTATCAAGAGCAGGTCAAGAGGTTTGGGGAGGAAAGGGAGACTAGAACGTCATCTGAGCACAGACAGAAATCCACAGATGGCCAAGAAGAGACGCTACTGATTCCAGGTTTCATTTTTAATATTTCGTCAATTGATTTAACTGCAGAGCATGTTATGCTACTTAATAAAGGTCCTTCCTTGTTCCAGCAAAATGAGCAGATCATGCTGAGATGTTAAAAGACCTGAGATTATTAGGCAGAAGTTTAACACTAAAAAACATTTATAATGATAATAATGCACATGACATTTTCTTATACAAGAAACCTAGCACTTTCATTCCAACTACTGATTAAGTGGTACAGTCCTTTATTAATATGTGCGAGCTTGAATTTAGGCAGCTCTTTACTGAAGGGACTACAGCTAACTTTTGTAAATATGTCAAGAGAAGATCACCTAGCTTTAAATGAGCTTAAAAACATGCATTCAACTGAAATTAAATCTGCTGACAAAGGTGGAGGCATAGTAGTTATGAACAAAGAATTATATTTGAGACAAATGAGGATACTATTACATGACACCAATACATATCAGTGTGTTTCTAAAGTGATTGTGAATAGCATAATTGAAAAAAAGAAGTTATGTCTTACCATAATGTTCCATCCGTATTGTTGATCCTCGTTCATTCCTTACGCATGGGTATTGGTTCCGACCTTGGAACCGAGCTGACCATTTTCCAAGCTTGCGTCAGCTTCAAACTCTCGAGCTAAACTCTTACCCACAATCCCCGTCTCCCTGTTACCTCAGATTGAGTTTTCAAGTCAAAGAAGGTAGAGGCTACCTATGGTCAAATAACCTAAGAGAACCGGATGGTGAGATCCACTAGAAGCAACAGGAGGGGGAAGGAGTGAGGGTCGTAATGACTGAACAAGGATCAACAATACAGATGGAATGTTATGGTAAGACATAACTTCTTTTTCTGATATTGTTAATCCTCGTTCATTCCTTATGCATGGGGCAGAGCCCCAGCTACCTCTATTCCTGGGAGGCTGTCATGGAAGGACATTCCTGAGCACCATAGAACCGAAAGATGCTCTTCCCCTGGAGGCCAAATCCAATTTGTAATGATTGATGAAGGTATGAGGCGTAGCCCAAGTTGCAGCTGCACAGATGTCATGTAAAGAAGCTCTGGCATGGAAGACAGCAGAAGTTGCCACTGACCTTGTTGAATGAGCTTTCATGGTAGTAGGCAATGAGATATTACGTTGTGTATAAATGAAGGTCACACAGTCCTTCAACCATCTAGCTAATGTGAACTTAGCAACAGCAGATCCTAATCTAGGTCCAGAAAAGGCCAAAAATAACTGGTCAGATTTATGAAAGGACCTAGTCCTGTTTAAGTAAAAACAGATTTGCCTGTGGATATCTAGGGTATGTAAGCAATACTCTCCTCTGTTTGAATGATTAGGAAAGAAAACTGGCAATTCAATGGTTTGATTAATGGACATTTCAGAGATCACTTTTGGCAGAAATGATGGATTAGTTCTCAGAGACACTCTATCTCTATGAAAAATCAAGTATGGACTCTTGATACATAATGCTTGAAGCTCTGAAATACGTCTGGCAGAAGTAATGGCGACCAAAAGCAAGGTTTTCCATGACAAATGCTTGAGGTCTCAAGAAGAGGCTGGTTCGAAGGGTGGCATTGACAGAGCTTGTAGAACTAATGATAAATCCCATGGTTGAATAGGTTCTCTAAAAGGTGGCTTCAGATGATTCACACTTTTTATGAAAGTCTTGCACAATTTGTGGGATATAAGAGAGGAATCTTGGACACCCTCATGGAAATTAGAAATTGCAGCCAAATGAACTCTAATGGTAGAGGCCGATAGACCCAATTGGAAAAGGTCGGCCAGATAGTCTAGTATTATCGACACTAGTGCTGAGAAGGGATCTACTTGTTTATCTTTCAGCCAACAGGTAAATCTTTTCCACTTGCTCAGATAAGTAATTCTAGTGGAAGACTTATGAGATGCAATGAGAATGTCACGTACTGGTAAAGAAAGATCATTCTGCCTGGCAATCAAGGGAATTGGAGTAGCCAAGCTGTGAGCTTCAGGCTGTTCAAGTTGGGATGAATCAGGTTCTGTGGATGTAAGATCAACTCCGGGGTTGGATGGAGAATCCATGGTCGATCTAGTAGGTGAGGCCAAAGGAAGGGGAACCAATCTATTAAGGCCAATAAGGTGCTATGAGAATCACCTTGCTCTTCAACCGACATGCTTTCTTCAGAAACTGGGGAATGAGGGGAAAGGGTGGGAATGCGTAAAGAAGACCCGAGGGCCAATCGTGGACTAGAGAATCCCTGGGTGACTGTCCTGGAGGGGGAATCAGGGCGAAGTAGTTGCTTCATTTGTAGTTGGTCGGGGATGCAAAGAGGTCACAGCAAGGATGGCCCCAGGAGTGGAAGATCTCCGCCGCTATCAAGGGATTCAGGGACCACTCGTGAGGTTGAAGAATGCATCTGCTGAGTCTGTCTCCTATCACGTTGGAACTCCCGGGAATGTGCATTGCTAGACGAAAATGGTTGGTAGCCATCACCCATTGCCATATCCTCATCGCCTCTCGACAAAGGAGGTAATATTTGGTTCCACCTTGCTTGTTAGTGTACCAGACTACTGCCATGTTGTCTGATTGAATCACAATTGTCCCAGACGGCAGCAGGGGATGGAATGCTTGCAACACCAGAAGTACCGCCCTCAGCTCTAGAATATTTACATGCAGATGGGCCTCCATTTTGGACCAAGCTCCTTGGACTGTCTGTCCCTGACATAGCCCCCCCACCCCATCAGGGAGGCGTCCGTGGTCACTGTGTCCTTGGGTTGCTGGGGGGAGAAGGGGCAAGACCATTGTAACAGATTGTGTGTCATCCACCAATTTAAATCCTGTTTGCACCTGCGGGTTACTCAAATCATGGCTGAAAGAGGATGCTGAAAAGGATACCACTGGGTGAGAAGTAGCCATTGTAGAAGCCTCATGTGAAACCTGGCCAGGGGGACAATGGTGATGGAGGCCACCATCTAACCCAACAGCTGTAGAACCGAGTGAGCCGTGGATTTCTCCCTTGAAAGGATTGGAATCAGTTGTTGCTTTATCCTTAAAATTCTGTGCTCTCGAATGGCAGCTCTGCAGTTCTTTGTGTCCAAGATAACCCCTATGAATTCTGTCGACTGAGATGGGGTGAGACTGGATTTTTGCCAGTTTATGGTTATGCCTAGCCTTTGTGCAGAGAGGAGAGAGTATGCCAGGGCTTCTTCCAGTATATGTCTGGTGGGGGTGGAAATGAGCATGTCTTCTAGGTATAGAAACACCTGGAATCTTGAAGTTGCAAGTGAGCTGTGACAATTGCCATGCACTTTGTGAACACTCTGGGGGCTGTAGAGAGTCCAAAGGGCAGTAATCTGAACTGGTAGTGACTGGCTCCCACACGGAAGTGCAGAACACTTCTTGATGGCCTGTTCACTTTTATGTAGTAGTACGCATCTTGAAGATCTATCGAGCACATCCAATTGTCTTTTTATAAAAGCAGGAGGATAGACTGTATTGTGACCATCCGGAATTTTTGTACTCTCACAAACTTGTTCAGTACACTGAGATCCAAAATTGGTCTCCAGTCCCCAGGTTTCTTTGGCACCAAAAATAGTCTTGAGTAAAATCCGGATCCTATCTGGTCTGGAGGGGCTATTTGGATGACTCTCTTTCTTAGCAGCTTTTCTATCTCTAGTGCTGCTTCTTCCCTTTGACTGGGTGGAACGTTAGGAAGGTTTTTTTGAAGGGACAGGAGAAATATCGAAGGGGATATTATAACCTCTGGTTATAATCCTTTGTACCCAAGAATCGGAGGTGATGGTTAGCCAGGCAGAAGGGTACAAGGAGAAATGACCCCCAACCACCTCCAAAGGAAAGGAGTTGGGCCACTCTTCAGGAGCACTGTTAGGGTTGGCCAGGGAAAGAGTCCCTGGAACCCTGGTTACACGGACCCCCTCTGCCCCGAAAGGAGCGTCTTCCCTGTGAGTTTCCCCCTCTGCCTCTAGGGGAGAACTCGGCCTGTGTGTCACGGAAAGGACCCTGAGACTTCTTGAACCATATCTTCCCACTCTTTTGGTTTCAGAAGAAAGCACTTTGAGGGGAAGAATAACAGACACTTATGGGAGAAAGGGTCTTACCATCCTGTTCACATCTGGCCAGTGTGCTTTTAACTTTGGGTCCAAACAACGAAGAGGCCTCAATGGGAGCATTAAGAAAGGAAGCCTTAAAGGGTTCCACAAAATTGCACAAGCGCATCCAGGTGTGTCGTCTCAAGACTGCCACTGAACCTGCTGCTCTAGCTGCTCCTTCTGCTGCATAAGATATCAGTTGCATAGAGGAGTTAGATATTGACTCAGTGGTAGCCAGCTGAGAGGCCACTTTGTCACGGACCTCATCAGACACAGCACCAGCCAACGTTTCAGAAAGCTCAGAAATCAAATCCCTTTGAAGCCTGGTAAAGTGTGCCATATAATTCAGGGACCTGATTGTAAAGGTCGCTGATGCAAAGGTGTGCTTCCCTATCCTGTCCAGGTTGTTAGGTAGATTGACAGTCTGGCTTTCTTCTTCTGCCAGATCCTTTTTTGTTGCGGCCGCCACCACCAAAGCATCCACAGGAAGACCTTTTGACCAATGGGGATCCATAGCAGGAGGGGACAAAATCTTATCTGGCCTCTGGGGAATAGCTTCAACAGTGTCAGGAGCCTTCCAAGCATGCTGCACGATAAGCCAGACAAGTTCTTCGGCAGGTGGAGTAACCCAGGAGGTAGGGAGCCGGGCACGAAAGGCCTGCAGGAACACAAATTCCTCAGAGGTCAGATTAGAGGACTGCCTGTCACCTCTCTGTTTCAGGATTTCAAGGATATCACCAAAGGATACCTCAGAGGGTGACCAAGGGGATCCTTCCCCCTCATCAAAATCTGTGTCTTCAGTGAGGGACTCCTCTGTGGAGTCCATGTGCTTCCTCTTACACAAACTTTTCTGGGGGACTTCCTCAACAGGAGAAGCTGGGGAAGACAGTGGAAAAGGGGTTTCCTATGGGAATATGTCCTGAGGCCGTTGCACCCGGTGTCCGCTTGGTGGAACTTTTGAAACCAGTGTACCAGAGGAGGGTGGAGGGATAGACAGTCCAGTATCACCAGCAGCAGCGAAAGCCTTCTCCATCAGTTGGAAGGCTGGTCCACCTGAAGTGAAGTGAATGTCCAGGACAGGGGTCACTCCTTCCCTAAGTGGCTCAGCCTGCCGACCCGGAGTCCCTGGATGGCTGTGGAGCAGCAAATTATGCGTGTCACAACTGACATCCTGGGTTGTAGTAAAACTTTCCTGCCATGAAGGCAACTGCGGTTCCTTAGTGAGATCCATAAAGGGAACTGCAGAAGGGGAAGACTGTGCTATATCCATGGACTTCAAAGGCAATGAAGGAGGAGAATAAGAAGGGGTCTTTGGAGATGGGTGATCACCTACCAAGGAAGGATAGCTCCTGGGGGGTGGGATAACTCTGGCCAAAAGCACCTGATCCACAAGACGCAACACATCGTGTTCGGAAAGGCTTCTAGTGGACCTCACAGAGACTGAGGGAGAAACAGGCCTGTCCACAGAAGAGGCAAACTCAGTGCCCATCGCACCAGTCTGCACTGAGAACAATGGTGCCAAGAGAGACTGGACTATGGGTGTCTGCACCGAAGAAGTCATCGGTGCCGAGGTCATGGTCTGCACTGACACAGGGATCGGTGACTAAGTGGTTGTCGGTACCAAAGCTAGAAATGACAAAATTGGAGTCAACAATGAAGGCATCGGTTCTGAGTGAGATGTCGGAGCCGACGTGGTCAAGGTCTTCGCCAACTGAGCGGTCAGTGCTGATAGAGTGGTAATAGTCTGAACCGAGGAGCCCCTCGGTGCCAATATAGTGAAGGTTGCAGGAGAAGATGGAGCCGAGATCACTAATGGAGCTGAAGGCCTTGGTGCCGAAGGTCTAGGCACTGAAAGCAATGGGGCTGACTGAGTGAGCTCCAGAGCCAAAACTTTAGCCCTTTTACGTTTTGGTTGGCGGGAGTCCCCAGCCGGGGATGAAGGCAAAGATTTAGCCTTGGTAGGAACATCCAGGATTTTCTTATGGGCTCTAGGAGGGCTTGAGGCCTCCGACACAGAAATAGCCTCTGAAAAGAGAGATTTAAGAAGTTCCTTCAGCAACAACTTGTTTTTCCTTTCCAACAAAGTTCTATTTGAAAAATGTTCACAGATAGTACAGAGCGGGTCAACAGATAAGTGCAAAGCCCCCAAACAATAAACGCACAAAGAGTGTGCATCAGATGTAGGTAGTTTGTGTCCACAATCAGAACACCATTTAAATCCCAGACTACCTTTCTTATCTGTCATGATAGTAAAAGTAGATAGTAGAAAAGGGTACCAGCAATGGTACAAAAGAATACCCAAAGGTATGAAAAAAAGGGAAGATTGCCAACGATGGTAAGGGGAGAAATACCTCATGGTAGAAAAGTAGAGAAAAGAGAAGAAAAACTCAAGAAAATATGATTGCTAGATGCAATAGGGTAAGAGACAACAAAATAAAAACTTTTCTGACAGAAAAGTAATATAAATGACTATTAGACAACAAATAATTGTACCTAGCTCAAGGGAGGCAGCTTGACACGACCAAATGGCAATGCGGCAACTGAAATCTGAGGTAACAGGGAGAGGGGGATTGTGGGTAAGAGTTTAGCTCAAGAGTTTGAAGCTGACGCAAGCTTGGAAAATGGCTGGCTTGGTTTCGAGGTCAGAAGGAATGAGGATTAACAATATCAGATAGTGTCTTTTCTAGTTTTTTACTTACTGATGACTGAATTAATTAGTGAAGATTTATTCAGGTTCTTTAGCATCACCCATCCATTAATCCCTATGATTTATGGTCTACCTAAGATACACAAATAATGATAGTTTCTTCACAGCAGCATATTCGAAGGCAAAAATGCACACTGTTTAAAAGAAAAAGCTTATTCAGTAGTTTGCCTTTGCTAAGATACACAAAGACAGAAATACTCCACCAATGAGACCAATAGTCTCTGGTACTTGTTGGTGCACTGAACCTTTATCTCTTTTCTTAGAAAACAACCTACACACATTACTAGACACATGTCACACTATTTTGAAAGACACTAAGACTTTTTTAGAGAGACTATACACTAGATTGATAACAATAGACTATGAATATATTTTCGTTACACTAGACATTGAATCCCTCTTTACTAGTATTCCTAATGATAAGGGCATAGAAATGATAAGAGAATTTATGACTGTGAAGAATTGTTTTTCTGAAAACAAGATAAAGTTGATATGTGCCTTACTAGAAATTATATTAGAAAATAATGTCTGCACCTTTGAGAATTAATTTTATATTCAGAAAGTTGGCGTAGCTATGGGCACTGCTTGTGCTAATAACTACGCAAACTTGGTTTTAGCACATTGGGAACATACCTGTATTTTGTCTGAAGTTAACGAATACTATGATAAAATCCTGTGGTATGTGCATTTTGTGGATGACATTTTCTTATTGGGGAAGGGAGATAGATATACATGAACTAGATAGATTTGTTTCATATATGCACAACACCACTGACTTTTTGATGTTCACATACAAACATTATTTTACTGAAATAGAATTTTAGATGTGTTTCTGACTAAATCTGACTTGAATTAAGTACACAGCAGCATTTTTAAGAAACCCACTAGAAAAAATGCCCTTCTGCATAAAAACAGTATGCATCCCAGACACATTCCCTTCAACGTATTGAAAGGACAGACTTATAGAGCACTCCGACTACATAATGACAGTGATGCGAAAAAAGCTCTTACAGAACTTAAATCAGAATTTTTAGAACATGGATACACAGCGAGAGAGATAGACAACACCATGAATGAAGCATGGACACAAAGATCTGATAGATGCACGCCTTACTTTGGAAACACAGCTGATACAACAAATACAAATGAATCATCTCTGCCCACTGCAGATATTTTCAGGATTGTTTTTCAGTATTCCAGTGACATTAATGATTATTGGCATATCATTAAGAAGAACTGGCACATTTTTCATCAAACTCCTGAACTTATAGACAAAGTAGGCAGCATGCCCTCATTCTCTTTTAGAAACAACAAATCTTTAAAGCAACATCTTTGCTACAAAACAAGCTCTGCACAAACACCCCTTTCCATCAGGATTGGCACATTTCCATGCAGGAACTGCTCTGCCTGCAAACACATTTACACTAAAGCATTGTACAAACACCCTCTTTGTAATTTTAATATTAGATTGAATCACTATGCAGATTGCAAAACAAACAATATAGTGTATTTTTCTTTCTGCCAGAAATGCCATGTGTATTACATGGGCAAAACGAATAGATCTTTTAAGGATAGAGTCCTGGAACACGTCAGAGATATCAAAAATAAAAAAGACACCAATGCCCTAGCTACTCAAGTGATGCAAACTGATTCTACACATACCTTGAGATTTTTGGTATTGCAAATTATAGATGCAAATATTCAGGGAGGGGAACTACAAAATCGTACTGAGGCTGCTGAGCAAAAGTGGATTCTTTTGCTCAATGCTGAAAGACATCCAAGTCTTAACAATACTTCCTCCTTAAAACCATTTTTGAGAGCACGACCACTCAAACATAAATAGATTTTTTGCTATATATAGTTGTGTTTTTTATAACATGTACATACATATATATTTTTTAGACTTTTATATACTTTATTTAACATATGTTTTTTATGTGTTATTTGATTTTTTTAAATGTAAAAAACTTTCTAAGGTTTTTCTTTAATACTTACTTGATCAGCTGACTATTATAAGGTACTATATAAGGATGCATTCATTTATTTTACTTTGTCTGATGAAGTGACTTGTAACGTTGTGAAAGCGCTAACTTTTGTTGTTTTACTTTTACTTCATTTGTATTAAACGTTTCTAGCCTTGTAAGCTCTGTGCAGTTTTATTTCTCAGTCACAATTTTTGATTTACTTCTTGTTCTTCATGTATGGCATTTCTTTGTGTTTGGATATCAAAAAACATTGTTATTGTTTAACAGCAGGATCAGCCAAAATGTACATGTTGGATATTATCCTCTCAGTCCATAGCCATAAACATGAAGTTCATCACCCTCTGTATCACCAAGGGATGTGTACATGCCTAACATTCATTCTTATCTATAACATGGAAATAATGGACTTCTCTAGTGTGACAGAAACACCATACAGGAACTGGTACACATGTGCTGCCCTTACAGGCAGGCTCATGGGATGCATGGAATGGAAATTTCTATAGAAATTAATTTATGTGTAACACCTATGATCCTTGCCATAGGGTCCAGCTGGGGATGTGGTGAATGTACACCATTTTCTTGATGTTGTGCTACAGAATGTGGAGGACCATATGAGGTTTCCATGTACCAAATAAGAGAGAAACAATATCACACAAGTATTCTTAGCAACAGCCTATTTCCTACATGTGCTTGGTATTATTGATTGCATCAACAGTGTTATGAAGGCTCACATGGGAAACAAGAACAATGATTTATCAACCATAACACATTTCACTCCAACTGCTAGCTGGTTTGTAATGGTTAGGGTATAATATACAGTGTGGCAGTTCATCACACAGGCAGTGTGTCAGTGCACCACACAGGCAGTGCCCATGATTTCCACATCTGGCAAAGCAGTATTAGCAAGTTTTCTGAGGTGATTTCCCCTTAGGGACATCTTACTGATGATGCCGAATTTGTCCCGGAGTAATGGCTAATAACACCCATACAAACCCCACAGAACTGATGGAGAATGTATATATATATACATATATATAAATGCTGAGCATGTGCAAGTTAGCCTGCATTTTGTAGTTAGCTGTTGAGAAGTAAGCATGTATGTTTGTAAGGTGTGTCTGTTAACTAGTTTGTTAGTATTTAATGATGCTGCTATCCATCCTGATGTGTTTCTATGTATTAAAGCATATAAACGAAATCCCAATGCTTTGCTTCTTGTTATATGTGTTAGAGATGAGACAAATGAACGACATGGTGTCAGAATGGGATCCAGAAGCAAGACCAAGAGACACGCAGTTAATATACAGGGGTAAATCATCCCTAAAATGTACAAACTTCGTAAAACAGGCCAGAAACGAATTTCAGATATTAAAACTTGCTCAGCACTATTTCTTTTTCGCATAATATGAAACAAGGCATACAAAATGCTCTAAATGATATCCGCATAAACAGATATGTATGATATTGATAAAAATATTCGAATTACTATGGAAAATGTTTGACATAAAGTCTGTACTGCATAAAATGAATAAAATAAGGGGAAACAACCTAATTTTTCAATACATGCTTTGTGAATCTATATTTTTCATATTAAGCAAAGATATTTGAGTTATCAGAAGTGTATAAAGTGTTTGCATGTTTATGCAATGTTGCAGTAAAGTTATTTTGCAAAGTACAGCCATTACACGACCTGTTTCGCAAAGTACAGTATTTTGAAGAATTTTTTGTGCATTTGAATGTTGTTACAAGCTCACAGCACAGTTTGTTCATAGATAATTACAAGGGCCATATTTTCAGTGCGTTTGTGTATACTTTGTGGGCATGGCAGATGGATTTCGAAAACCTAGTGCACTTGAGTTTGACAGTAAAATTGTTGAGAACTAGAGTGTTTGAGCAAGAGTATGACATTTTCATAGAGGCTGCATTTTCTGATAAAGATGACCATACAAAGGCATTTATTCTGTTTAATTTAGCTGGGTCAGAAGCTATAGAAAGGGAGAGATCATTTGTGTATGCGCCTACTTTCTAAACAGGAGAGGGGGAAACCATCATATTGTTGTACCGGCTGAGTCAAGGGAGGACCCAGAGTGCTTAAAACGTAAATTTAGAGAAATGCGTGACCCCAGACAAATATTACAATGGAAAGGCACTTATTTTACAAAAGGGATCAAAAGCCAAGTGAAACTTTTGCAGCATATAAAACTGATCTGAGAAATAAGGCTAAAATGTGTAGATTTGGTGACTTAAGGGATGAGATGATAAAGGATAGACTTGTAAATGGCATAAAAGATGATGATGTGAGAAAGATTTTGCTTTTTGACAGTGATTTCACTTTAAATAAGTCCATTGAGATCTGTCAGATGTACAAGCTCACAGAAAAGCACACATATATGCTTACAAAAGAGAACAGTTCTAGGAGGCACAGTGATAAAGCTCATGTGATAGTACACAGCACGTGGTTAAAAGAAACAGGTCCGAGCACATGGCAGCAAATGTAACCCCTGCAGCACTGACTGATAATCCCCAGAACTTTCTAGCAATTCCAGAGTTCACACAGTCTCAGTGAAGCATAAGAATGAGTCAACAAACTCAAATCATGGCCTCCAGTCCAGTTTCATTGCCAAAAGTCATAGCTGTGGTGAAAGTTATGAATCTAAAAGGGAGAAATGTTTAGTTTTTGGTCAGCAGTGCCACAAATATAATAAATGGATTCACTTCAAAAGGTTTTGTAAATCAAAAGGCCCACATTCTTTTATTAAAAGGGAACACTTTAAGAAATGAGTTGATCAATTAGAAAGCTATGAAGTAGGGTCGCAGGCCACTGTTTATGTTGATGGTGTGTAAGTGCTTTATGAAACAGTTAATGCAGTATTTTAAGGGTAAAGAATGAAGTATTTTGTACTGTTTGGATAAATATCAAGCCCGTAGAGCTCAAAGCTGACATGAGTTCCAGGTGCAATATTATGTCTGCAGAAACATTTACTAGAGTGTGTAAAAGTGAAAGGCTTGATTTGACAAGGTGTGCAAAGCTTGTTGCTTATGGAGGTGAAGAAATTCAGACTGAAGGCTCAGTAGTGCTTTCATGTTACTCTGCTGGAAGAAGCTGCAACTTATTATTTTGTGGTCAAGAGGCATGTCCAGTCATTATTAAGGCTCAGAGGCAGTTTGAAAATGGGACTGCTTTCATTTTATAAGGACGTCCACCATGTTAGCTTAAAAAAACACTATTCTAATTTTGCCCAGCACATTTTTTTCTACCTATGCTGATGTGTTCAAAGACAAACTAGGCAAGCTTCCAGTTGTGTACTCTATGAAATCAGACCCAGAGGTCAGTCCAGTTATCAGGCCAGCATGTAAAGTTCCAATAGCCATGCGGGACAGAGTCAAGGGCGAGTTAGATAAAATGGTGTCGCAAGATGTAATTTGTCCAGTTGAAACTCCAACTGAATGGGTATCTTCTATGGTGGTAGCTCATAAGAAAAGCTCAGATGACATCAAAATATGTATTAACCCATGAGATTTGAACAAAGCACTAAAAAGACCTCATCATCCAATGAGCACAGTCGAAGAAGTTGCAGCCTTGATGCCAAATGTCACTGTCTTAGATGCAAAGAGTTAATTTTGACAAATTCAGCTTGACAAAAAATGCTCATTGCTCACTACTTTCAATGCACCATTTGGCAGGTACAGATATTTGAGAATACCATTTGGGATAAATTTTGCAAGTGAAGTCTTTCAACGTGCAATGGAGCAAATTATTTCTGGGTATCCTTGTGCTATTATAGTAGACAGCATACTAGTAGGTCATGATATAGTAAAACATGACAAACCTTTGAAAAGTTCTAGACACGGCACATCAAGTGACTCTTAAGCTCAGTCCACAGAAATGCAAATTCAGGCTATGAGAAGTTCCTTATGTTGGTAATTTATTTACGAGTACAAGTCTATGACCAGACCCTTCTAAACAAACAGCCTTTCATGAGATGCCAGCACCAGGCAATGTTCAAGCCCTGCAATGTTTTCTTGGCTTCGTCAGCTACCTAGACAAGTTCATTTCAGACTTGAGCCAACTTTCAGTATCACTCAGAGAGCTGATACATAAAGGTGTATGCTGGACTTGGTTAGAGCAACACCAAAGAGCATTTGATGTCCTGAAACAGAGAATGGCTAGTCCACCTATGTTCAGATACCATGATGTTCACAAACCAGTTACACTTTCCTGTGATGCTTTGAAATTTGGTCTTGGTGCAGTCATTCTACAAGAGGATCAACATGTTGCCTACACATAGAGAACTCTTACCCAAACTAAGATGCAGTATGCCCAGATTGAGAAAGAGCTTTGGCAATTGTGTTTGCATGTCCGAAGTTCCATGATTATGTTTATGGTAGACCTATCCAGATCAAAACAGACCACCAACCTCTAGTCACTATTTTGAGAAAGCCATTGCATTCAGCTCAAGCCAGACTGTGAGGTATGATGCTGAGATTGCAAAAGTACAATTTCAATCTTGTCTAAAAGAAAGGCAAATGTCTTTATCTTGCAGATACCTTATCCAGATCGCCCATAAACACCACAGAACAGCATGAGAATGAGAACCTTGATTTTGAATTCATGGAAGTGAAAATTTTTTTCTTCCACACATCTTGATGAGCTGAGAGATCATACAGCCACAGATCCAGTTTTACAAAGGCTCAACCACTTTATCAATCAAGGATGGCCATCAAAGCAATCTAGTTTAGCTCAAGAAGTGCAACCTTATTTTCCATACAGAGATGACATTTTGTCTTACAAAGGTATCATTATGAAAGGTCCAAAAGTAATTGCTCCAAAGTCCTTGCAACCAGAGTATATTACTATCTTGCATCGTGGTCACCCAGGAACTGAATCTACAAAAAGAAGGGCAAGAAGACTGGTATTTTGGCCTTCTATGTCACAAGACATTGAGAGAGCACTTTTTATCTTGTTCAGTGTGTAATAGTACTACGCCACCTCAACAGAAGGAACCACTTCTGCTTAACTAGATTCCAGAACTACCTTGGTCAACATATCTTCGAGTGGAATGGTCAACATTATTTGGTGTTAGTAGACTCTTACTCCAGTTGGTTTGAGATTGACGTGCTTCCTAACCTAGCATCCCGTACAGTCATTACTAAGATGAAGCATCATTTTGCTGTTCATGATAGTCTGCACAAAGTTATTTCTGACAATGGCAGGCAGTTTGCAAGCCAACAGTTCAAAAGATTTCCTGAAGAATGGGACTTTGCTCATGTCGCAACTAGTCGACAGTACCCACAATCAAATGGTTGGGTGGAATGTGCAGTTCAAAGTGCAAAACAGTTACTAGACAAATCAAAATGAGATAATAGTGATGTTTTCCTGAATCTCTTGAATCTTAGAAATATTCTTCATGCTAAACATCTTGGTTCACCTGCTCAGAGACTTCTGTCAAGACATAGGTTCATAGGTTCATAGGTAGGTACTAGGCTATCTGCCAAAGGTATTTATAAGCCTAGCCAGAATGTGTTGGCTTTTGCCACCTCCTTAGATTAGTTCCCTGTGCCTCTGTCCAGCAGAGCCACTGAAGTGATCCCCGGGGTAAACTTTCTGTTTTCCATCCACTCATCAAGGTTTCTCTTGAAGAGTGCTAGTGAGGAGCTCTGCCTAATGTAGATTGGAATCTTGTTCCAAAGCATGGGAAGTCTCTGGGACAGGAATCTATTCATCCAGCACATCCTATTTATTGTTGTGGTGAGGTTTAGATCCCCAGAGCATGTGGCTCAAGGGGATAAGGTTTCTTTAGGTGGAGCATGTCTATCAATTCTGGGTTGGACATGGCCTTGTATGTCAGGGAGAGATCACCTCTGAGCAGGTGGTATGCAACCGAGTACAGCTGGAGTTTCTTCAGTCAAGCTGCATAGGTCATCTGTTTGAGACCAGTGATCCTCTTGGTGAGGTACTTCTGAGGTCTTTCCAGCTGTTGCAGGTGTCTTATAAAGTACATCCCAAATGGGGCATTGTACTCTATGATGGGTCTGATGAGTGATGAGTAGAGGGGCACAATGACCTCTTTTGATCTGGATGCAAACCCTTTTGTGATTAGGTGGGTCACATAGAAGGATTTTCTAACCACTTTGGCAATGTGATTATCAAAGGAGAGATTACTATCTACTTGGGTCCCCAAATCCCTTATTATGTTTCCCGTATTTAGGCGACTACCACCTATGTGGTAGTTTGTGGGTACTTTGTTATTTCCAAAGGGAATAACTATGCACTTTTTGGCATTTAGCTTGAGGCCATGATTTTGACACCAGGTCTCTGTCTCAGTGAGACCCTTTTGGAGGATGTCTGTGTCAGCTGGTGAGTCAATTATAGCCCATAGTTTGCAGTCGTCTGCGAACTTGGTCAGCCATATTCCTCCTGTGCTTGGCTGTATCTCTGAGAAGTATATGCCGAACAGGAGGGGTCCTAGAACTACGCCCTGGGGAACGCTACTTGTAACTGGTTTAGAGTCAGATCTAGCTCCCACAACTCTCACCATGTGGGTTCTGTCCATGAGCCAATTGGCAACCCATCTTGTGACATAGGAGTTTATGTTCAGTCTGGTGAGCTTGTCTATAATACCAGAATGGGGAATGGTAGCAAAGGCATTTACGAGGTCTAGGTAGGCTGTGTGTACCACCTTTCCCCTCATCTATAGCCTTGGTAACTGTCTCAAAGAAGTCCACCAGGTTTAGGAGGCATGATCTGCCCTTAACAAAGCCGAACTGGGTAGGGTCCAGTTTTGGAGGTTCCCAATGTATCTGTTAATGAGTTCCATGATGATGCACTCCATAGCCTTGCAGACCAAGCTAGTCAGGCTTATAGGGTGATAGTTCCCGGGGTCTGTTGTGGCTCTACCTTTGTGGAGCAGAATAAGCGTTGCTGTGCACCACTCTATGGGTACATAGCCTGTGCAGAGGCTGAGTTTGAACAGTGTGTTTAGGTGAGAGGTTAGTTCATCTTTGAGCTCATGTAGGACGCAGCCTGGGACACCTTCTGGTCCCATTGATGCTGTGTTTTTGGCTTTGGAGAGGGCTGTTTTAACCTGAGTGTCTGTGATTTCAGGGGCTTTATGTTCTTCTGGTATGGTTATGGGCTCATTTGGGGGTGAGAGGGGGGTGAAGTTTCCACTGAACCTGTCTGCCAGGATGTTGGAAATATTGGTTGGTTCAGTATATTTTGTGCTATTCTGCACTAACTCCGAGCAGATCTGAGCATTGCCACTTAGATTCTTGGCATAGCTAAAGAATGCCTTATGGTTATCTTTGGAGTCCTTGGCAAATTTTCTGTCAAAGCTTGCCTTGTATGATTTTATGAGGGATTGTAGTTTCTTGCTGATACTGATCAGGGATGTCTTCCCTTCTTGGGATTTTACTCTTTTCTGTACTAGTTTCCTCCTATTGTATAGCTTGTTTATGGCAGGGTCCACCAGACTGGTTTCCTTTTCTTAGAGGAGTGAGTCTTAGTTTTGCTTGGGATAGCATGATCCATGCATTCTTGTAGGTGCCCGTAGAATGCATTAGTAAAGGATTTTGCAGCTTGGACAGCATTATCCTTAATAGCATGGGGGCTTTGAAATTTTCCACCTCTGTCTTAAGTAATGTGAAGTTTTCTTTTGAAAAGTTTTTCACTGTGGTTTTCTTGTCTGGGGTGGGAGCAGAATGTGGATATCCAAAGTGATTTGTTTATGGTCAGATCTAACCAGTGAGGGGTTGACCTCCGGTGTAGAACACCAGTCCCCCATGCTGGTGATGACCAGGTCCAATATGTTGTCACCTCTAGTGGGAGTGTTGACCAATTGTTCCAGGGCATTTGAGTTTATAAATTCTAGGAAATGTTGGGCAAGGGAGTTGGTACTTCAGTAGTTCTGCCAGTAAATGCTTGGGTAGTTGAAATCATCCAATATTAGGGTGTTTGGTAGGACCTTTATGTTACCCAGTGTTTCCAGAAATGCAGGATGGGGGTCCTGGGACATGGTGGGTAATCTGTAGCAAGCTACAATTTGAATTGCAGTTTTGCCCATTGTTAGCTGCACGTGGATAATCTCTGAAGCATCATGCTGTGCCACTAACCTGGAGGTGTGGGTATCCTTGATGAATATGGATACTCCTCCACCTTTTGTATTCCGGTCCAGGTTCTGTGGCCGAAATGTATGGTATAAGTTGTAGCCTGGTAGTGCTGGGGTGCTCTCTGGAGCCTTAAACCAGGTTTCTGTTACTGCACATATATCGATTTTCAGCATACTGAGGAGTACCTCAAGTGCATGCATTTTCAGGTTTAAACTTCTGGCATTGAATAGTATTAACCTCAGATTTTTGTTACTTGTGCTATTTACGGCGGTGGGTTTGTCTTTTGAGCCTTGCCTAAAACAGGCACTATGGGGGTGGCAAGAGCCTTGGCCAGTATTCGAAAGCCTAAGGGTGACAGGTGCAAGCTGTCTCTAGCGAAACAGCATGGCTTGTCAAGCATGTCATCCCAGGCAGACAGACACTGGATCCCCTTTGAATGACACCAGAAACTTAGCCAATTGTTGAAATTAATAACTTTTTCTTTATACTGTGGTATCATTCTTGATGAAGGCAGGATGCTATTCAGGGTCAGGGTCATACCGGCCTGGGCTATGTGATCAGAGAGCTCTTCCATGTCTCTTTTCATGTAGTCCAGGGAGGTACGGCTCAGGTCATTCACACCAACATGGACAATGACAGAGTCGTATTTGTACTTGTTCTGGAGTGACCTGAGTGCTTGTATTATGTGGCGGATCCTGGCACCTGACAGGCAGCTAACAGTAACCTTCTCCTTATTCAGCCTAGTGAGTGGGATGTCAGTGAGCCTGACTATAGAGTCACCTATTACTAGTATGTTGGGTATGCAATTTTGCCTTGAGGGCTGTGATTGCGTGGCACACTGGTTTTGTGAAGTATGTGCTTCATGGTTTGTGTTGGGGGGTGGAGGTTACTTGGATGTCTGCTCTGGAGGTCTCTGTTGCTTTTGCAGATTTTTATTTAGAGCCTCCGAGTATGTTTTCGTGTATTTATGTGTGTGTTTTTGCTGGTGCTGGTTTAATCGGTCTATGTGAGACTGGTGGTGTGATGCCAGTATTTCCCTTCTCCTCTTGATTGTCTGATACAGTCTTGGGTTGAAAGAGCTTAGCCTCCAATTTGGCTGTATAATTGCATCTCTCACATGTATTAGTGTTTGGTGGTATGAGGAGAGGGTTGTCTGTGTAAATGAGGCAGTTGTAACCTTGCCTCAGAATGCCCAGATTCACCAGTTGGACTAGATAGTACACGTGAAACTGCCCTTTGGACATGCCTGGATAGGTACAGTAAACTGTTTTACTGAATGGCTGGTAAGGTCGAATAGAGAGCCTTGTCCATCTGTACTGCTAGGGTATATAAGTGCTTGCTATGAGTTTTGAGCAAGTGCCGGGCTGAGAAATGAATGGCTTGAGTACTTAAGTTGAAAGTTTGCCTAGTTCCAAGGGGAAATTTTGAAGTGGAGACTTTGTGGAGCCAGGAATAGTTATCCCCTAGCTAACCGGTGCTGCCCAGCGCGCAAAACCAGGCAAATGTGTTTTTTTATAGCAGGGAACTGAAAGAGATAGAAATTAGCCCAAAATGGCCAATAAACTACTACTTTCTGGGCTGAAACCACAACTCCAGGGACAGATAGGCTGCTCAAAGCTCCTTGCTCACAGGTGAACAGAGAAACTTCCTTCTATCCAAGTAAGGTATGGGCAAACACAGAGATTTGTAACATAGCCCTGAATTCAGCACTAACCTGAAAACTGGACTATACTAGCTTAGAAAGGCAGGAAACAAGTATATACATATTTTTTTCAGAAAATAAAGCAGATACAATCAAAAAACACGTTAAATGTGCATAAAAAGATGCTTATTGTTATATATCTCAGTTCAGAGTTGTAGTCATTGCCCCTAGTAATAAAGTAGGAAGAAACGCAAATACAGTAAAAGGAGATGAATAAAGTGCAATTCTTTTTTTAATATATATATATATATATATATATATATATATATATATATATATATATATATAAAACAATAGAAAACGAACAATCTGATTTAAACAAGTTACCCAATTAAAAAAGATGTATGCACAAGCATTGAAGCCCAATAAACTCTTCTTAACTGGAACAAATACGCCTCAGTTGAAACACAAATTCTTTTATTACTTTACCAAAAAACTTTGAAGATGCACGAACAGACGGCAAAAATCAAGACACAGATAAATCCAAATGGAAACCAAAGTAAATCAAGCGCTTTCACCCGTTACCATGACGGGCTTTTTCAAGATGAACCACCAAGAGAACCTTGTGTGCTTATATGCAGGCATTAAAATCAATTATACAATTAAGATAACTTGCCAAATTAGATTATACCAATTCAAAGTGCAAGGCATTGCTTTTTGTTTAAGTTATTTAAAGCAACATCGCATTATCAGTATTCTAAATTAATACGTGCAGTAAACCTGTTTTGACAGAAAGAAACACTGAAGCACGCATAAAAAACTTTTCTTTTTCAATTATTGGTATTATATAGCAAAAATCTAAACAGTGTATCAAATAAAAACTACATTTAAAAAATTCCTAAGATTGAATTGAATACCTAACTAGGTTCTTTGGATGTTTACATACCTCGTGGTTGCCATGATTTCTAGGTATTTACTTCGTAAAAATAACTAACGCTAAAAAGTAACAACATACTAAAAAAATTATATGCAATACTTTCTACTCTGCTAGTCTTAGTTTATCTGATTAAAAGTACTGTAAATGTTGTCTTTATTACTGATTTCTTAACAAAAGTATATTCTAGTGCTTTTGTAGGACCACGGATCAATTAATAGCAATACATAACCATACTTGTAATAAGGTTGTGTGCTTATAAAACTAGTTCTTATTATTTTAAATCTGAATGTTAAAATTGATGTCAATTAAATAAATAAATGTTGTGCAATAAATATCGTAGAATAAATATTGTGAAATAATAATCTATTAAAATTAATAAATACTTATATGCAATTACTCTTAATAATAAAAATCTAAATAGTGGAATATCGAGGCATAAAAAAACAACGTTAAATGCCTATTGTATTACATTACCTAATCCCACCAATTGCGGAATGTTTTCTGCATTTTATTAAGAATCACTATATAAAGGTAATAAGCCAATATTATTTGTAAAACTACTAAGGGATTCGCAATGATGATTAACCACTACATAAACAATGTATAAATTAGTTCTTATTATTTAAATGTACATTATTCTTTTAAGGTAATTTGATACTTATGTAATTTATATATATTATAAATTATTAAATTATTAATAAAATAAAAAGTGTACAATTAGATTAATTAAATTACAAGTGATGTTGTAATTTTATGGACAGTAATTAAATAATATTATTTATTAATTGTAAATACTTATAAATAAAAAAAAAATTTTTTTTTTTTTTTTTTTTTAAATATAAAGATATTTAACACTATAGATAGTGAAGGCATACAATGTCCAATTTTTGCAAGGATATCATTTAAAAAATAATAATCTTGCACAATAAGGTGACTCAACCAATTAGCCACCGAAAATAGAAGTACACTACTTCATTGTAATTAGGTGATGTCCACCTAGAAAGTGACCAAAATATTTGTCATCATAAAAAACAACGTAACATAATAATTGCAAGTTGTTTTAACAAATTAAGATGTCATTTGTATCAGTACTCTGTTAAATGTGCAATGATTATATACTTAGATTCCTAAAAATTCATTATAGTTGTAATTATAACTTTGCCCTTCTTAATTTAAGGAGACTGGTAATACTAATGGCTTCATTTAGTCCCGGGGGCTTAGATGCATTCAATCTTAGCTGCCAATTTAACTCTTTAAATTCTATAGAGGTTTCAGGCAAGGGCAAACACAGAGATTTGTAACATAGCCCTGAATTCAGTACTAACCTGAAAACTGGACTATACTAGCTTAGAAAGGCAGGAAACAAGTATATACATATTTTTTTCAGAAAATAAAGCAGATACAATCAAAAAACACTTTAAATGTGCATAAAAAGATGCTTATTGTTATATATCTCAGTTCAGAGTTGTAGTCATTGCCCCTAGTAATAAAGTAGGAAGAAACGCAAATACAGTAAAAGGAGATGAATAAAGTGCAATTATTTTTTTAATATATATATATATATATATATATATATATATATATATATATATATATATATATATATAAAACAATAGAAAACGAACAATCTGATTTAAACAAGTTACCCAATTAACCAGAAAAAAACTCAAAACTGAACCCTGTTCCAGCAGTCTTCAATCAGACAAGTTCTAACTGCACACTCCCGCTACTGGAGTGCAGGAGAACTTTCTCCAAAAAAGCAGAACCACATTACCAATCAGTAGTCAATTGTTGGTTCCATGTCTCAAGAACAACAGGTTAGTGAAAACCAATCTATTGAAGAAGCGCCTAACACAGAAGTCCTACTATGATAAACCAGCAAACCACTCAATCCATTATGAGAAGGAGAAGTGGTAAGGATGCAAATGTCCAAAGGATATGATCGGATTGGTGTCATGAAGAATATTGGTCCAGAGCCGAGATCGTATGTTGGGGAATCAGAAGGAGCAATCTTTAGGTGGAATCTGAAATATTTGAGATTGTTGTCTGAGCCTATACCACGGCAGATAGCCTGTGAGAAAGATTTTTTATCTCAGAGTGAGTTGTTCAGTGTTCCAATTCCAGAGGAAGTTCCAGAGGACATTCCTGTTCCTGATATGAGCTGTGCACCGCAGGTGGTCCTTATTGCTAAATTTGGTCCCAGCTGTTATGTTACGAGACATGGTCACATTTCTAAACCCTGTAGCAGATATGAAGCAACTTGGACATGAACGTTGTGTTTTCCTTCTAATGTATATAGTAATGCTTGCCTAACTCTGATATTGTTTTGTGTAAAGAGTAATCAGTAGGATGTAGATCAATGTGTGTGCATATAGCTTTAAGAAGCTATCCAAGGGATTTCATAAGTGTATAAATACTGAGTATGTGCAAGTTAGACTGCCATTTTGTAGTTAGCTGTTGAGATGTAAGCATGTATGTATGTAAGGTCTGTTTGTTAACTAGTTCGTTCTTATTTAATGATGCTGCTATCCATCCTGATGTGTTTCTGTGTATTAAAGCATCTAAACAAAGTCACAAGCCTTCTTGTCATATGTGTTAAAGATGCATGAGCGACACATACAATATTGGAATGCAGAATGATACAGCACAATATTGTCAGGAGAGGATGTGGCACAGACAGCAGCTGAAAAAGGGGTCTAATGAGGAGTTTATGGAGGCCCAAGCAGCAGAGGATGATCATGCTTGGTGGGCACAGTATGCTGTGGCACTGACTAAGAGGCAGGGTCTGTTTCACAACTATGAACCAGACTATTCATGACAAAATGTAGCAATATGCAAGCAATACTACAACATGGCTATGCTATATAGTGCATGAACTGACCATTCTGTACATCAGACATAGGCTTCCCTGGTAACAGAGTACTGAGGGCAGGGCACAGCTCTCACCATATGCATATGTGGGGAGGGATACAGTAGCAGGGGAATAGCACCAGGGACTGCGGGTGGGTTAATGGTACCGAGATGCATGTCTGTCATTTCCTCATGCCCTGGTAAGTGTGTGTGGTGAGCTTGGAAGACTGTGCAGAGATGGGTGGTGTCTTTAGTGTGGAGTAGGTGTTCAGTGGTGGGGGTGGAGGGTGCTAGTCAGACTGTGTGTGGATAGGCAGAAGCCCTGCAGATGTTGCTGCACTGGGTACATGTCTCTGTGATATGTGCAGGGTGCCCTTAGTGGGTATGTATACAAACTATGTATCTCTCTGCCACTGGAGTCAAGCCCCCTCCAAAGACTTTCACTGACACAATCAGTAGATGGCACAGTGGTTGGTATGCTTTGTGATCATCAGTATTGGGCCATGCCACAGGGATGTCCAGCATATACACCTCCTGTATAGTTGTGGACACAGTGGTTCCCAGAACCATCAACACTGGAAGTATGTATGGAGCATGTAGTGTTATGAAACTGTGACCATGCTCTAGATGTCCCATGGTGAGTTTCCCCACTGGACATACATGACAGACAGCCATATGAACAGCATCGTCCCTGATGTGCAGCAGCAGACAGGCCCCTGGAGTATATAGAATTCCCCTCACTTGTGGTAAAAATGCTATCAGTATAGACAAAGTCTCTATTGATGTTATCTTACACCCTACTTGCTACACTGGTCAGTTCAGTAGTACTTTAGTGGCATAGTGTAATGGCCATGAAGACAAATATCTCTGGTAATATGGCAGGACCCAAGACATTTTGGTCACCAGCACACTGCCCTGTACTGCTGTTCCCATGCTGTTTGGACTCATCAGCAGTCACATTACCTGGGGGGGGGGGGATAAAGATGTCTCCTATGCTACTGTGCAAGGCAATTACTATTATACAGGTGGTCATCTGAGACTGAGTAACAGGTTATACAAGCAATAGAGCTGTATTATTGGCAGGGATAGGTAATGTGCCCATCACTGTACCCATGCCTGGCAGTAGAATTGTGACCACTGACAGCACCATGCTTTGTCTACCCTCATTGCCAGGCTCATATTTTTCACCTGACATCAGGCACACCCATATCCATGTAGAAGACCTATACACAAAATCACCTGTGAAAGCAGACAGAAGTACCTTGCACATCAATGTGGCAATCCCAATTTTTAGTGCTGCAACAGTTAACCAAGAGTATGGCATGCAAAAATTTTAAACACACATACCTTGTGGAAAATCTCATGACAGCTGAAGCTCTGACATGGCTGTAGGAATGATATGACCATATTTGATACATAAGCAGTGATGGCTGTAGCATGTCACACTACATGAAGCATAAGTAAGGGCATACTCACCAGGGGTATCATTGTCAGACTCCTGTGGTTGTGAGTGAAATTCTTCTCCAATGCTTAGTCTTCCATCAGCTATGAAGGGGCAATCAGTCACCCTAGAAAGTGATGCCAGGAACTCCCCTCTGTTTGTGAGGCAGTTTGATGTAAGTGAACAAGTCCCCTGGGACCATCCTCTCCTCTACAAGGGCAGTTGCCTTCTGATAGCCATGGTGGACCATATCAATGACCCCACCATCCACTTGTGGTAAAGATCAGTTATGTCTACTAACAGCATTTTTCACCTGCAATACAATCCCACTGTACACATTTATGGAAGGCCTGGTCAGTCTTGTTATGAAGGAGAATACACTGGAAATCCTCAAAGAGGGCCTGCAGAAAAAATATTTGTCTATGCCTGGGAGAATTTCTCCATTTATTTGCACTCCATATGTGTCTTTCAGTCTGTAAATGTGAATATATACATATAATAAGTGACTGACCACTGATACTTGATGCATTCATAGTATGACCACAACCCCACCCCACTGTCCAAAGTTAACACAAACTATGTGACACCTGCCCCTTCCAGAGACACATGCCATATCCAGAAATCACTGCCATTGGGCAGCTGCATAAAGCTGATCACAGGTGTGACTTCACCATACCATCCAATATGTATTGGATAAACCTACAATGGGAGTGGGAGTGTGTGTGCGTTTGTGTGTGTGTGTGTGTGTGTGTGTGTGTGTGTGTGTGTGTGTGTGTGTGTGTGTGTGTGTGTGTGAATGGCACTACATTCATGCATGTGATCTATATGGTATGTCAACATACCATCCCACATTTGGCCTCCACTATACATGTGGATGACTACTGTTCATTCTTCTATGTAGTGGTCCATAGTGTGTAGTACCTGTTTGCATATTGCTGTATCCCCTTAAACACAGAGCTGTTGTTTATGTCATCTGATACCATGGGCAGGCCCTAAAACTAACACCCTCTCAACTCTAACTTAAGGACCAAAAAATAAAATCTTCCCAAAGTTGAGGACCCAAAAAAGTAGCAGGTCACTTGTTACAACTCTGCTATCTCTGTGAAAAACAAAAAAAAAAAATCTTGCTTTTTTCCCACTTTTCTGAGAGTTAAAAAAGTTCAGTTACAGGCTTGCTGTTCCTGAACTGTTTGAAAGTTTCTGTGAGGCCATTTTTGCTTGGGCTGAAGGAGGGTCTCTGTGTTCATCAGTGGCAGTGACTAACATTGAGCAGCTTCCCTGCCCCCCGAATAGGTGGTTACTGACTTGAAATTGTAGTTTTATTTTCCCTTTTGGGTCTATTCCTGCTTCTTTCCAGCCCCTGCTATCAAGCACGCTTTAACGTGCTTTAGCGCGGAGTTGCCACTAGAGCAGCATCGGGCAGCACCGGTTAAACAAGGTTAAACTCTTTCTGGCTCCAGAAAGTCTGTTCTTCAATTTTTCCCTTAGAACTGCTCTGTTAGGAACCTAAACAGTTTACACCTACACTAAAAAGTGCAGCACTTGTTCCAAATAGCTTTTTCTTCTCAAAAAGCTCAGCACTTGTCTTATAAGCATATCCCTTGTCTTATAAGCATTCTCTTTGCAGGTCAAGCACTCCTATATTATACAAATCTCTCACTAGCAAAACCCCCAGGAGTGCCCACTTCCCTGCTAAGCCCACTACTTTTCTGTCTCATACCAACTCATAATTCTTTCTAGCATGTCGAAGGGTCAGATGCTGGTGTCCTCTCCTGCCCATTTGGTGAATCTGGAAATTCTGAGACAATGTTACAATTGCCTCATGTACACGGACAACCATCTCCTCCTCCCATGTAACACTAACACTTGTGAGAGATGCAGCTATTTAGCCAGACTGGAGGCTGAGCTCTCTCAACTCAGGACTGGCAAGACCAGGCAGGAGGAGAAGGCAACTACACACACCACAATACCAGTCTCACATAACTCAACCACACCACTGAATCAAACACATAAACACACTAAGACATACTCGGAGGCTCTGAGTAAAAATTTACCTAAACAGCAGAGGCCTCCAAAGCAGACACCCAAGCAACTGCAAACTCAATACACCACACAAACAACACATAAACAACAAAATCAGTGTACAAAGCAGTCACTGCCCTTAAGGCCAAATACAACACCAAACATACTTGTCATAGGTGACTCCATAGTCAGACACACTGACGTCCGCTCACCAGACTGAGTAAGGAGAAGGTCACAGTAAGCTGCCTGTCGGGCGCTAGAATCCGCCACATAACACAAGCACTCAGGTCTCTCAACAGCAGGTACAAGTACGACTCAGTCATTGTCCACGCTGGTGTCAATGACCTGAGACGTACCTCCTTGGACTACATGAAAAGAGACATTGAGGAGCTCTCTGATTATGTAGCCCAGGCAGGTATGACCCTGACCTTGAGCAGTATCCTACCTTCACCTAGAATGATGCCACAATACAGTGATAAGATGATCAGCTTTAATAATTGGCTTAAATTCTGGTGTCATTCAAAGGGGATCCAATGTCTGTCTGCCTGGGATGACATGCTGGACAAGCCACGCTGCTTCGCAGGGACGGCTTGCACCTGTCACCCTAGGCTTCCGGATATTGGCAAAGGCTCTTGCCACCCCATAGTGCCTTTTTAGGCAAGGCTCAAATTCTAAACCTACCACCCTAGAACACAAAAAGTAAAAACTAAGGGTAATGCTGCTCAATGCCAGAAGTCTCAATCTCAAGATGCACACACTCGAGGCCCTTCTCAGTATGGAGAACATCGATGTCTGTGCTGTGACAGAAACCTGGTTCAAGGCTCCTGAGAGCACCCCAGCACTAGCAGGTTTCACCTCATATCATGCGTCCGGCCCCAAAATCCGGACAACACCAAGAAAGGAGGGGTGTCCATATTCATAAAGGACACCCACACCTCAAGGTTGGTGGCAACGCACGATGCATCGGAGACCATCCAGGTGCAATTAACCATAGGCAAGACTGCTCTGCAATTTGTAGCATGTTACAGGCCACCCTCTCAAACTCAGGAACCTCACATGGCCTTCCTGAAAACAATGGAGGGGATAAATGTATCTCCAAACACCATCATACTAGGTGACTTCAACTACCCTAATATAGACTGGGAACACTACTCAAGCCCAAACACTCTAGCCCAAAGGTTCCTGGAGTTCATAAACTCAAATGCCATGGAACAACTAGTCACCATCCCCACAAGAGGAGAAAACATACTTGATCTCATCATCACGAACATGGGATCACAATGTTCAACACCGGAAGTATACCCCTCACTGGTGAGATCAGATCATAAACTAATCTCGCTGGAGGTCCTCATCCCGCCCCCACCTGAAACAAAAAAGACCACAGTGAAAAACTTCTCAAAAGCCGACTTCACACTTCTAAAACTAGTGTGGTCTCCTTTAAGGCCCCTGAGCCAGTGGTAAACATTACTCAAACCGCTGAATCACTTACAAATGCCTTCTACCAGCACCTACAGGACTGCATGGATCAGGCAATCCCAAACAAAACTAAGACTCTTTGTACCAAAGGCAAGTGTCCAGTCTGGTGGACCCCAGCCATAAACAAGCTCTACAACAAAAGGAGGAAGCTACTACAAGATAGAGCAAAATCCTTGAAAGGTAAGACACCTTTGATCATTATAAGTAAAAACTAAGAGCTCTCATAAAATCATCCAAGGCAAATTTTGAGAGAAAAATCGCCAAGGATTCAAAGACAATCATAAGGCCTTCTTTAGCTATGTTAGAAACCTAGGAGGAAACTCCCAGATATGCTCAGAATTAGTTCAAAATGATGTGAAGATTACTGAACCTACACACATTGCCAACATACTGGCTGACAGGTTCAGTGCAAACTTCTCCCCCCCAAAAGGAGAGATATCTATACCAGAGGATTGTAGCCCCAAACATCTCCAACGCCCAGGTGAGAACTGCTCTCCAAAGCAAAAACACAGCATCCATGGGACCGGATGGTGTCCCCGGCTGTGTGCTCCATGAACTCAATGAGGAATTAAACCCGCAGTTAGGAAAGCTGTTTAATCTTAGCCTCACCTCAGGATACATACCTAAGGAGTGGCGCACGGCGACTGTGGTCCCACTTCACAAGGGCGGTGCCTCCACCGACCCTGGAAATTACCGTCCCATTAGCTTGACAAGCCTTATCTGCAAAGCCATGGAGAGGATCATAATGGAACTCATAAATAAAGACATAGGGAACTTGCAGACTTTGGATCCAACCCAGTTTGGCTTTGTCAAAGGCAGATCATGCCTTTTAAACTTGGTTGACTTTTTCGAGACAGTCACCAAGGCCATTGATGAGGGAAAGGCAGTCCATACAGCCTACCTTGACCTGGCAAAGGCCTTCGACACAATACCCCACTCAGGTATCATCAAAAAACTCATCAGCTTGAATGTAAACCCACACATCACAAGATGGGTTGCAAACTGGCTAAGTGACAGAACCCACAGGGTCAGAGTTGCTGGAGCCATGTCAGACTCAAAGCCTGTCACAAGTGGTGTCCCACAGGGCTCAGTCCTGGGTCCACTCTTGTTCGGCATCTACTTTTCTGAAGTACAAGCAAACACAGGAAGGTTATGGCTGACAAAGTTTGTAGATGACTGCAAACTGGGCGCCATAGTCGAAAACACATCTGACACAGATATCCTTCAGAAGGGCCTCACAGAAACGGATAACTGGTGCCAGAGCCATGGCCTAAAGTTAAATGCCAAGAAATGCATAGTCATACCCTTCGGGAAAAACAAGGTTACCCCTAGCTACCATATAGGTGGCAATCCACTGAGCACAAAAGAAGTCATCAGGGATCTGGGGACCCAGTTTGACAGTAGCCTTCGCTTGACACTCATGTTGCTAAAGTAGTTAGGAAAACCTTCTACATTGCCCACCTGATCATGAAGGGATTCACATCTAGATCAAGGGAGGTCATCGCCCCTGTACTCATCACTCATTAGACCTATGATTGAGTACAATGCCCCATTCGGAATGTATCTGACCAGACACCTGCAGCAGCTGGAAAGGCCCCAAAAGTTCCTCACCAAAAGGATAAAGGGTCTCAAAAATATGTCTTATGCTGCCCGACTAAAGAACTCCAGCTCTATTCAGTCTCATACCGCTTGCTCAGAGGTGACCTGTGCCTGACATATAAGGCCATGTCAAACCCTGATTTGATGAATATGCTTCACCTCAAAAAATCTAGATCCCTCAGAACCACAAGGGCGGGAGACTTAAACCTTGACACGGTTATTAATAGAACATGCTGGAGGGACAGATTCATCACCCAGAGACTCCCTATGCTGTGGAACAAAATCCCAGTACATGTGAGGCAGAGCACCTCGCTGGCCTTGTTCAAGAGGAATCTTGACCAATGGATGGGGGATAGCAGATATACCCCAGGGGTTACTTCAGTGTCACTGCTTGACAGAGGCACAGCAAAATAATAGGCATAGTTTTATTCAAACTAAAGGGGTGGCGAAAGCCAAATAACTATGGGCTAGGCTTATAAATGCCCTTGGGCAGATAGCCTAGTATGAACCTATGAACCTATAATTAGTAGCACTAGTTCTAATGTCAATGCTGTATTGACATTCATTTATGAAGTCATGATATACTCGTAGCTTCATAAATGTATAGCAGTACTACACCCATGCCACTTTGGCTCCTGCTTATTGCAGCCCTAACAGCCTGTGCCCTCACCCTCCCCTAGTTAGGGCTCTGCATAAATATAAAGTTAGGGTACAAAACAGATATGGTAATACCATAGCCGCTGTCAAGTTTGTATGCACTCCATTCTTTTAGGCATTTAAATTAACAGGATGATGAGACTCACAGCAAGACATTTCTGAGTATGTTGTGTATAACCATTGAGGTGCTTCATGGGTAACTTGGAACAGCTTAATGACATTAATACATCCTCCCCCAACAATGTAGTTTCATATGCAGAACACCTCATTCCATATAATAGGCAATTCTAGCCTTACCACAGTTGCTGCAACTGCCACTGTATTCCACACATCCCATGGGAAATGTAATATCTACAACAGCAGAACTCTCTGTGCTCCTCACACAACTGGCTGTAAATGGCTATGGAGCCCCTCCCAAAACAGACACACACATTGAGGAAGCCAACACCCCACCATTATACAGCCTGTGTCCCCTGATCCCATCAAGTTACATCACTCTTTAACCTGTAAATTACTTTGGAGCTTTACAGCGAAACTTTATCACAAAGTCTCGTGTGGCCCTATCTCTCTTTCAGCAGTCAGATGATGGGCAACCCTCCTGCAACCATAACAAAACAGGAGTAAAGTTATCTACACATTCTTCTCACATGCTGCTGTCCTCTGTATACTTACTATAGCAGCTAGAAATCTGTCTGTCCTCTCTCAAGTATAATCTTCAGTCTTCACTAATTTTACTTGTTCAGCAGCAAATTTTGGTAGTTCATTGAGTACTGCAATGGCCATGGCTGCTTCTGATATCCACTGCATACCTCTCTACCTATTAGCACAAGAAATCTGAAAAAGCCTAAAGTAATGGGGGACAGAGGCCCAAAAATAGGGACAAATTTAGAAAGTTGCTAGAATAACAAGAATTCTGTTAGTTACATTTTCTGAAGGATACAGTCTGGAACTCAAATGTATGTCATTATTTAGTGACTTCAATCCTCAGTAATTTGCTAAAAAGAGTACAAATTTTATGAGGAACAGTCCAAAAATATGAGATAAAAATCTGGACATTCTGCAAAAATCTGGACACTTGAGAGGTATGGTCCAATGACAGGGCTAGCAGTGTGGCAATTATTCTAATTAGGCAATTAAGGTTAGCAATCTCTAATTTGCACATTTTACTCTATGCATATCAGACAAAAGCTGCATAGTGAGACTTGTCCCTGAGTGTGAACACTCAAGAATGACCTCAAAGTGCATTACACATTTCACCCAGAAATTTGAAATGAGCATTACACATTTCACCCAGAAATGTGAAATGTGCATTACACATCTCTGGGTAAGTCACTGACCCCTATGAGGTTACAATTGTGTTAAGCCATGTTGTAGTCCCTAGTGGTGCTATAGTGCAATAACTGAATGAGATGTGTTTTTTACACGTTACATTCAATCAGGCCAGCATGTCTTTTACACCCCAAATATCACCCTGCCAGGCCATTTGTTTATGCACCACTATAAGCTGGCAGTGCACACTGCTGCATTGACTTTCTGCCTGTCGATGCCTGTCATGTGACACCTGCAATGCATGTTGATACAAATCTGCTACCATTTCTCTCAAGATTGTAACCTGTAAAGTGTCCATTCCTTCAGAGGGTGCTGATTACAGGTGAGATTACAGATGGTGCAAGAAAGATTCTAAGATCTTTCTATAGTTCATGCCTAGAAACCACTAACGGTGCCAATTTGGGAGCATTTACGATGGTCCTCAGCACAAGGTGAATGCTTGGTACTGCCTTGCCAAGGCAAAAAGTGATATTACGGAAAGCATGTGGAGGCATCACTAAAATGATCTAAAGAGGTACCACTGTGACCTTCTTTTTAAGAGGAAAAAGGAAGTTAGGGAAAGTGCTCCAGAGTATTATTGTAAGTACTCATTACAGGTGAGCTATATTGTTATTTATTTTTAAATGGTCAGCTTTATATGGGACATTATATTCATGAATATTTTCATTATATTTTATACTTTTTAGCTGCTGATGAGCGTGACAAGAATAAGGTGATAGACTGAAGGCAAACAGAAAGGCTCTCCAAAAACAGGGCTATATATATATATATATATATATATATATATATATATATATATATATATATGTATGTATGTATGTATGTACTGGTGATGTTATACCTGTATATATTTAAGATACCTGCAGAACTGACTATTGATAGAGTGATAGTAGTAACTTCCAGCTTTCATACTATTACATGCCACCTGACACGCATACACAGTGCATTTAGCTGCTCCCCAACCCACCCTACCTCTGATAAGTGACAACAGTATCAATGTACTAATCACTGTCCTGCCTGCGGGTATTCCTCCAGCATGCCAGGTGTCATAATGTGCATCTGTCATGCACATTTGCCCTATATATTGCTGTGATCCTTGTGCACTGGCTTGATTGTCCAGAATTATGCATGCAGTGTCCTTTCAAACCTACTCCCAGTGGTACTTATACCTGGCATATCTCAGGCAGGCCATACTGTGTCATGTACTGGTGGCTGTCATGTGTTATACTCTGTGATTGCCCCTGTTGTCTGTGGTCTGTGTTTTTGTCAATGTATTGTCATTGGCAGCTGTGACCTCATAGCATGGTTAATATGATGTCCTGCAGGCCACTGTTCAACAGACCAAGTCTGCAACCTCCTTGTATCACCCTTGGAAACAAGGCATGACACTTATGGTGTTTCTGCCCAACTTTTGTGGTCTCTTTCATCACTTATTGCAACACAGACACTGTTCTCATGACAAAAATGAGGACTTTTTAGGCAGTACACCATCCCTTACCTTGTGGCACACTGCCTACAACGGTATGCTTTAGTCTGGCAGGTGTGTTGTATAAAGTGGCACTGAAAGCCTAACAACATTTTAGTCCTCCAGATAGTTTTATGACAAACAGTGGCACATAGTATTGTTAATTTTAATTATTGTTGTTGTGTCTCTTCCTTTATCTCTGTCCATTTTTATATCCATTTGTTGTTTTTGTTTTATGTCCATTTCTGTTCCTCCTTTATGCAGTTTCTTCCACAGCAGTGACTGTGGTGTGGAATCAGTCACCTCACTGTCAGTCTGCTCAGCTATCATCTGTTGAGTCTCTAGCTGCCTCCTGATCTGCCTCTCTGCATGATGACAAAGGTCATCTGTCAGGAGGTGACTAGGAGAGTTCCTTGTTGACCTCTGATGGTATGTATATCACCAATGTGAAGTGTAGGCTGTCCATCATGAGACATTACCATTGGGTTACAGTATGTAATGGAGCAGGAGCTGGAGGAATGCTGGGGACCAATGGCTTATGCCCACATTAGCTGCCTGGAGAACATCCTTCTGCTACTTGCACAGGCACACAACTGCCTGACCCTACCCATCATGCAATCAGTAGCTGGGCCCAGCCAGAACTGTGGTTATAGAGATGACTGACCTCTGTCTAGGATTAAAAATGAACAGCTTGACAATTACCTGACATCTAACTCTCTAAACAGTCATGGCATTTACCTTTTATTATCTTTCAGTTTCCTCAGTCCTTCCCACTACCAACTACCCCCCTCCTTCTCTCTGTGTCTTTCCTTTGTCAACCCACCCCCATCTGTGTCATCACTTCCCATGATGGTTTTTGTGTTTTGTGTTTGTCTGTCGGCTCCTATTACCATTCCTATATCCTCTTTCCTGCTTACACTTTCCATTTTTCTTGGAAAAAAAAGGAAAATGGCCATCAGTATTAGAAAAATTTATATCCCTGCTTCCTCACCCTCATCCAGCTTTTTCCTTCCTCTATTCCTTCAGAGTGCTTCTCTGCTTCCCTTCCCAATTCTGACTATCCTATACACTCATCTCCTTCCCATTTATAACATTACATTGGTAGAGACTTTGCTGTAAAGCCATTATTGGGCTCTCACCTGTGCTCAATGTGGCTCATTGTTCTGTATGTGAATGTGTATTAGTGCAAGAATGTTTCATGCATGCTACTGCGCTCATTAGGTCACATGATCATTGCCACTCGGTACCAGTCTTTACATGACCTGTGGATTTTTACTAGAGCATTCCCCTAACTAGTTTAACTCTGTTATGCTGTTTCACTCATGTTGTATTGTTAATCAACTTCAGGCCACACTGTGCTACTTTTTTGCAATATTTTGCTGTTATACGCCTGCATAACTGAAGATTCTGTATCCCAGTAATACTGCTTTCAGGCCCGAGATCACAACAACAATATTATATATTTATGTTTTTGATAATTTCTGTTAGTTTACTGTAAACAGAACTGAAAAGTACACTTTCTTTTTTTAACTTTCTGTTTTGGAAATATTGTAGCCTATCTACTTCCACAGGCTATACTGACCTGAATTTCATCCAAACTTAAATGACAACATCTCTCTCCTGCTTCAAGATATCATTAGGAAATTTTCAGGACACAACCCCTAAATGGTCTCACTTTTATTGTGCTTTCCACAACCTAACAGCATTTAATGGAAGCAAAGAATGAAATCTCTAACATGTACATGCCTGCCAGAACTAATATAATATGCATATTTTGCTGTAACATAGAAAGTGATAGAACGTATCACTTTTTTTTCTTTTTGTCTGCAGATCAGCATGATGGCTTCTTTTCCTCCACCCATTTAACCTATTTATTTCTCCAGCAGAGCTAGAGCCCTCTGGTCCATTTATCCCCTGGAGAAGATGAAAATCAGGAGTTATGGAGTAGACCACTCTGCATATCCTGCGGACTGCCCTATCACATCCCTTCAGCAGCTTGCAAGCTCTACATGTGTGCAACCTCCCAACCAAGTGACATGTTATATGCAGCGTGGACATGCAAGGCTCTACTTGCTGTCAGCAATGCAGCTGCTTTCCTACAGGTATCACCAGTGTGACAAACCAAGCTGTCTCCTTCCCTAGGATGGACATCTGGTATCATCCACTCATTCACATCTTCCCCTGCCTTGTAACTCTTATACCCATGCCACTAGTCAAACAGATTGTCTGGGGCACAGGCAGGGCTTTGTCCCCTCTGTGCCGTGGGTCAGAGAAATGCATCAGTTTTCCTAAGAAAAGAGTGTTATTGTTGTTTTTTATTTCATAAGAATGCACTATTGATACAATTTAATTTATAATGAGTTTGTTAGTCTGAAAGAAATGCAAAACATATATGCTTGTTGCAAACTACGTGGAAAGGACAGAGTGCACAAATACCTATAAATTACTGTTCGAGGAGGTACCTAGCAGTAACACAGCACCCAAATGCTTATATAAGATAATTACTTCTACTTAGCAATAAAGGATCATGTCTCTGTAACTTAGACTACATTATGCTCTTCGGCTACACAATTAGACTATGATTAAGGCACTTATACAATTCATTCTCACAGACCTTTATAGCTTTTGCCTTATCGACATCATAGTGACATATGACTCATACAACATTTCAGACATTGACTTTAGTAATGCTCAGTCATCTAACATATCCAGCAAGCAGCCCTGTTAAGTGTCATATAAATCAAGTTTTATTTCTTCACCCACAGCACTCACACACTTCACCCACAGCACTCACAGATCATCAAGTCAGATCATCTTTTGTCTGTTATTGCAATTACTGGGTTAAACCACAACCTATAACTCAAATGTAGTGAAAATGTCTTCCTCTATACTTACCTCTTTGCTATTTTTTTTTACATTTTCACTACCATCATTGGACAGGTGACATAGCAAAGCTACCAAACTTATCTCAGGTAAGCTATTTTAACTTTAAAAATTACATTAATTTAACCTCAATGAATGGAGTGACCAGAAGACACATCTAAACACATCCAGGCAAAACAAGATCTCTAAAGAAATTTAAAATCTGAGCTATAGTTTATTCTTTTTGCACAAAACAGTTGTATAGTAACCTTGTTTTAAGAAATGTTATACTTTAGAAATACTTCTGTGTACAAAGCTATCTAAAATCTGGGCGTTCGAAAGACATGAAGGTTGGATGTTAAGCTGGCACCTTGGCATTCGTGAAAATCTGCTGCCAATCATTAGCGGACTGGAGTTCTGCTGTGGCGACTCCTAACCAGGAAAAGCCGAAAGACAAACAATAACAACAAAGCTATCTAAAATCTGCTTTGCATACATATATAATTACACCTTTTTGCTATAACTACCAGAGATGCCAGGCACTTTCCCCCTATTCATCTCCCATTATAATATTGCTCCCACTATATTACTTTAACTTTCTTTCTATCATCCTCGTTTGTTAACAGCATTTCCATATAGTATAAAATGAGCCCTTATTTTTATTTATCCTGTCACTTTATATTTTTCTGTTGCACATCCCTCCAATCACTCCTTGTTACAAAGAATGTTCACCCTCTATTAGTTTTATTCATTTAGTCCCCACCTCCACTAAAATCATTGATCCATTTCTAAATTTATTCTGCTTTTCCATTTTCATCCTTCCTTCAAAGAAAACATACTTTAGTCACATTCAATTCCTAGCCATTTTCCAACCTGTGAATTATTCCCAAACTAACTAAAAATATAACCCTTTGCAAAAACGGCACTGAAACACTTCTATTATTTCTACCTAGTTTTTCTTTTTCCTCAAGCCAGAGACATAAAACCAAACCCTGCTCTCCTTTCCAATATTTGTCTAATACTCTCACCCCACTTTTCCTAAAGGCTGTCTTTTAAATGTTTTACCATCAAACACAAGTTAGAAAAGACTCCTTTCTGAACACTCAATGCCCTGGCATTCTGGCAATTACTGATTCCTGGCTAAAAGAAAACTAATCAGACTTGCATTACTATTTTCTGTGCTAATCTTCTATGTGAATCTCTAGGACAACAAAGTAACTAGTACAGAAACTATCCCCAAGATTTAATAAACTCCATCTAGGCACCATTTAGAGCTTACAGAGAATGCACCCATGTACACGGCCACAGTTCCCCCTCAGCAGTGGGCTATGCATATTAATGGTGTGCTGCTGGGGAAGAGCATAGTAACGGATATTGAATCCATGCAGGCAGAAGTACAGAGGCTAGTCAAATGTTATGTACATGATGAGGCTCCTTGTAATGTTCCATGCTACTGGTGAAATGTGCTGTGTATTAATAGATTGTGCATTAAATGCATAAAGTGTTATTTTTTTTTGTTTTGTTTTGTTTTTATTTTTTTATTTTTTTGTAACGCGCATTTGAGCAGCACAGTGTGCAGCAATATCAAGCTGCACTTATACATAGACAGCTGACACCTGCCAGACATCTAAAAATAGAAACCAGATGTAATTAATTATGATAACTGTTGTTTTTTATTTGTTTGTTTTTTCTTATTTTTTTATTTTATTTAATTTTTTTTATGTCTGCCTGCGGAGGCGTGGCATGGAGTGCAACAATGCCAAGCTGCTTTTACACATACATATCAGACAACTGCCAGAAATCTAAAAATGGAAACTGGATGTAATTAATTATTTATTTCTGCTTTGTTTATGCTCTTTTAAGCCCGTTTGCTCGGTGTGCCACAATTGCTTAGTGTATGTGAAGGTATACTTGTTTATATTCTATCCAAGTAGATAAATGGGTAGAGTGACAGTCAAAAGTTTTGTAGGTTCTGGGTTTGACTCCCTAGTACACATATCATTTGTTGAATGCAACATAAAATGTATTTTAAATTAAAATCAATATTTTTATATTTGGGAGAGCTAAACAGTGCTAAGCACTGCTTAAACATGGCTAATGGCTAATATTGTTTGCATGTTGCTAAGCTTCGCTAAACCCATGGTTCTGCGAGTTTTCACAAAGCTCAGCTTTGCTTACCTGGTTTGCGGAATGCTAAGCAACATGGTGCTTTTTTGAATGTTGTTGATGTGTAAAGGTGGGAAAACAGCCTATATTAAGGCCAGTATGCAGGAGTTCTGCACCATTTGTTAGAGTCTGCTTATCTGCTGATATGCCAAGCAGTGTTGGAGAGTTTGAGTGCTTTCTGGTGCAGAGATTGGGTGTGCAGGAGTCCAGGGTTTTTGTTGGGCTCCTCATATGGAATTATGAGCCTAGGCTGCTGCAGGGTGGTTACCAGTGCTCAGAATGCAAGGCTGAGGCCTGGGATCAGTTGGCCATGAATCTTACCAGTGCTACTGGTATCCCCCACACCAGTGAGCAGTGTCATCACCACTATGATGACATGAAGCAGAAAAAGAGTGGAACATTTGGTACCTAGCTCCAATATGCTAGGGCTGGGCATGCCCCAAAATATTAAGTATTTTTCCACTGTTTTACCAAAATGCAAGCTGAATGTGTGCAAAATTGGTATGCATAATGGTGTGCTTCTCTCCCAATGGCTGTAGCTGAGAAGACTTGTAATATTTAGTCCTATGCCAGGTGCCTGACCAGGTTGCACTATAAGTTGGGTAAGTACAGATATATTATGCTACCCATAGTGCAATAAGCAATAAAGAATACAAAATGTACTGCAATAAAGTATAAACAATAACAACTGAAGTGCAATAAATGGGAAATTAGAAATGTAGTGCAATAAATAGGCAGTTAGAACTGTAGTGCAATAAATGAACAATAACTGTATTGCAATAAACAAGAGAATTATTAGCAATACCAATAAAGTGTTAAGTAGCATTGTGGTTTCCTAAATAAATCTGTCTTAATATTTGCAGCACAACTGTATTCATTGCATGTGTGCTCTACTGTCACTCCAGTCAAGTGTAAAACTGTAATATCTCTACAATGAAAAAGGAATGTTGTGTAAAATGTTTTTCTCACCTAATGGTATGGTTCAAGGTTGTCTCATGCCACTGTCAGTCACATAATGCTCACATTTTCATCCACTCCAGGAACACAAGATATATGGCTGAGGTATCCCACTTTATGAGTAGATAGTGTGTGCAGATTTCACACAGAATTATTAGCAATACCAATAAAGTGTTAAGCAGCATTGTGGGTTCCTAAATAAATCTGTCTTAATATTTGTAATAGGACTGTAGTCATTGCTTGTCTGTTCTAGGTTGCACAAGTCAATTGTTACATTATTTGTACATGGCCCCTGCAGTCACAGCTGTTGGGTTCTACTCCCATGGCTGCTAACTAAGGTATGACACCTGTCTATTTTAATTAATGTACACAAACATGCCTCTCAACTGTCACAATTTGTAATGTAATTACAACTGCCTTATCTGTCAATTCCATGATTACCACATAAATGATAGGTTCATAGGTTCATAGGTTTATACTAGGCTATCTGCCCTAAGGCATTTATAAGCCTAGTCCAAAGTTATGTGGCTTACACCACCCCTTATGTTAGAAATAATGTGCCCATTAGTTTGTTGTGCCTCTGTCCAGCAGTGACACAGAGATGATTCCCGGGGTAAACCTATGATCTCCCATCCACCGGTCAAGATTTCTCTTGAACAGAGCCAGCGAGGTGCTCTGCCTCACATGGACCGGGATTTTATTCCACAGCATGGGGAGTCTCTGGGTGATAAATCTATCCCTCCAGCACATCCTATTTATATCCATGCTAAGGTTTAAGTCACTTGCTCTAGTGGTTCTGGTGGATTTGGATTTTTTGAGGTGGAGCATATCCATTAATTCCGGGTTGGTCATGGCCTTGTATGTCAGGCACAGGTCACCTCTGAGCAGACGGTATGCAACTGAATAGAGTTGGAGTTTCTTCAGTCTGGCAGTATATGACAGGTTTTGGAGTCCCTTTATCCTTTTGTTGAGGAACTTTGGGGTCTCTCCAATTGCTGCAGGTGTCGGGTGAGATACATCCCGAATGGGGCATTGTACTTGATCATTGGTCTGATAAGTGAAGAGTACAGGGGAACAATGACCTCACTTGATCTGGATGTGAATCCCTTCATGATCAGATGGGCAATGTAGAAGGTCTTTTGAACCACTTTAGCAATGTGAGTGTCAAACGAGAGGCCACTGTCAACCTGGGTACCCAGGTCTCTGATGACCTCTTCTGTGCTTAGTGGGTTGCCACCTATATGGTAGCTTGGGGTTACCTTGTTTTTCCCGAAGGGTATGACTCTACACTTTTTTGCGTTTAACTTCAGGCCATGGCTCTGGCACCAGCTATCAGTTTCCGTGAGACCCCTCTGAAGGATGTCTGTGTCCGATGTACTATCCACTATGGCACCCAGCTTGCAGTCATCCGCAAACTTTGTCAGCCATAGTCCTCCTATGTTTGCCTGTACTTCTGAGAAGTAGATGCCGAACAATAGGGGGCCAAGGACTGAGCCCTGTGGGACACCACTTGTAACCGGCTTGGAGTCTGACATGGTTCCAGCAACTCTAACCCTGTGGGTTCTGTCCTTTATCCAGTTTGCAACCCATCTTGTGACATATGGGTTTACATTTAAGCTGGTAAGTTTCTCTATGATACCCGAGTGGGGTATTGTGTCGAAAGCTTTTGCAAGGTCAAGGTAGGCTGTATGGACTGCCTTTCCCTCATCAATGGCCTTGGTAACTGCCCTTCACAAAGCCAAACTGATTATCTAAAGTGCCATATATTCTCAAATCCATTTACATAACACCTTGGTAGTTATGTAAGTCCACATTATGTGAAACTGTTCTGTGTAGTTGTGTACCTACATTTGTTACTGCTTGGCCCAGACTGTCCCATGCTAACAACTTGAGAGGTATGTATGTGCTACATTAATTATTGAAGAATTGTAGTCACTGTACTGACAACTGACACTGCACACCTGTAAAAGTTTGTAGTTGTATTCTGTGTAATAATATCACCTGTGAGGTAACTAATGGTATGTTTTTCTCTGTCTCTCTCCTCACCCCTTATCTTCTTTAATGTTTTATTATTGTTATTTATTATTATGATATTAACATATTTTGTTACACTAACTGTTTTACTGGCCTTATGGTATAATTCATATCGGTTTTCTGTTAACATACTTACTGTTATCTTACTTAATGATGTGTTACACATAATATACCTTAATATGTATTTGGATTAATAAATATTATGTTCCATTCTGTTAATACTAACATTGGTTTGGCTAATACTAACGTTAACTTATTATTATAGCTACTTTACGACAGTGCGTAAAAGTCAGCCAGTTCTGAGTGATCTGCCTACCATGCCTCCTCTGGCCATGGCACCAGGTCCCAGCATGTCTGGAACCCAGCCTGGTGGTGCCCCATCTGCTGGCCCTGCACTACTTGTGGCATTGGGTAGTACTGCCCCATGGGATGGAGACAGGCCCTCCGCTGGGAGCAGTGGTTGAAGGAAAGTTGTCAGCAGTGATGAACTGCCGGGCATGGTGTGCAGGATCATCTGCCATGTGTTTGGACAACACCTGCATCAGATGGAGAGCATGCTGCCCACCCAGGTGGGGCAGGCTCACCCTGGAACCCAGCCTCCACCACTGCCACCCTTGGGGCAGTGACGGAGCAGTATCGACAGTCCCATGGGTGGGGATGTGAGTCACACTGCTACCTTGTGGAAGCACATGGGACTGAGATTCTAAAACACCTTCCCAATCCCAGGTGTTTACTTCCCTCTTTTGTCACACACCACTCCTGTCTGCTGTCTTGTCTGACTGCAAAACCTTCTTCACCTACCCAACTTACCTCCTCCACATGTACCTATGTCCCTCCCCCAAAATTCCACTCTCACCTTAAAAATAAAAAATGGGCACCTGTACCAAAAGGTACAGGGTTCAAGTCTCACAAGGGATAATTGGCTAGGCTTAAAATGGCTCTCAAGGGCAGTTAGCCTAGTACTAATCTAGGGGGTTGGGAGGGTGGCCTAATGGTTAAGGTATTTGCCTTACAAACACAAGGTGCAGGGTTTGAGTCTCAGAAGGGATAATTGGCTAGGCTTAAAATGGCTCGCAAGGGCAGTTAGCTTAGTACTAACCTATGAACCTAAAAATAATTTGTCCCATATAGAGCTCTCCATTTTACACACGTGTCCACTGAACACACATAATTTGGTCCAATTGGCTTAACAATGCAATTATATTGTCCTCACCCCTCTCTCTGGGAGTTAGAGTCCAAATTCATCTACAAATTCTATCAAAGTGCACAGTACTTGATGTACAACAAATGGATAGCTATGGTTCTTTCCTATACCCTTCCTGCAAATACCTATTTGCCTTTCACTATGTTTTCCCCCTGCTTGCACCCCATTTCACCACTTTCCTGTTTCCCCATTTTTAGCACGATGCTGAGCAATGCACTGTGTCATGCAGTTTTGCTAAGCTCAGCTAAATGGAGCTATATTGATATATGTGTTTTAAATAATAAACATGTACAAAATAAACACCTGTCCCCTACTTCAAATCCACAACCATTGCACATGTAGGGTACTGCATTAACCTGCCATACCAGACAGCTTTTAATTAAAACAGGTTGTTTAAGCAAAACATAGTAATTGCAGGTCACAGTCACTATGTGTGTTGCTGCGGATCTGCGCATCATGCCACATCATGCAAACTTGCTTAAAGATAAATGGAAAAATTGGGATGATTGCACCTTGCAGTATGGTGCAAGAGTACACTACTAGAAAGCCAAACACACAAGAATGGATGTAAGTGAGGTCTCTAATAGCAGGTAAATGTCCCCTTTTCTCAGCAACATTTACAAGTACACATGCTAAGGCATTACTGGCAAAATACATGTACAACAGGGACCTTGGTTCAAAAATACATCCATATAAAGCCATGCACATAATGATGGCTGTAAATATAGTATATCATAGCCTGTATGTGTGTATTTATATCTTGCAAATACACCTGTTGTAAGAATGACTCAGTAGCTCAGTCTATTAAATTATTTGCAAGCAGTATATTTTGCCACACACAGTCCTGGGTTCAAATCCAGTGGTGTGTAGCATTTAAATAACATTATTGTGAAGCCACCAATTAATCACTGAGTCATGCCCTCTTTATCCACACAATGCATTACAAAAGAAATGTTTACTTGTCACTGATGGAAGTCACAGGCCTGCAGATGGGACCACACTTCACATATCCCTATTAGCAAAACTGTAGGTGCATAAAGTGTCATGTCATGCATTACTATGTATTCACAGAGGATTTTAACTCAGATAATGCAAATGAGGCCCACTACTATCAGAGTGCAGTACACAATCCTTTCAAACTCACAGTGCAGATTAGCACAGATGCACAACTAACATACATATATGCAGTCCTTGTTTGTAACAAGGATTGCCAGCATACACATTCCAAATGAATAACAGACTGTAACACATGGTCTGACAGCTGCCCAAATGGTGGACATAATGCTATATATATCCACTATGTTGCTCAAGGACACAAGAAACATGTAGCCTAGTATTCTGTTAATGATAACATTGCCTAACATAATTACCTTAACCACATGCCTTAACTGGAGTGGAATGGCTACCCTCACTCTGGTTCTGCCTCTACTACAAGGCTGACACAGCTGCCACAGTTAAACCTACAGCTTGTTGTCCTCCAAAGTGTACACACTCTCTGCCTAGTCCTATTACCTGCAGCAGCTGCTGCAGCCTGTACCATACACATCTCTAGGTAACAGTAGGTTCTACAGACCTACCATCTGCGATGAAGTAGTCTCCTCACCCCAGTAATCTCCAGCAAAACATATCAGAAAAGGCTTGTAATCTGCATGGAGGCCTTATATCTTGTACAGTGGTTGCATGTCATTGGCTGATGATAGTACTTGTCAGTTGTGTTGCCTGCAATTAGCATTTCAGAACCACGGATTGGTTAAGAGGCAATCACCTCACCTGCTAATCAGAAGCATGTTAAAAGGCAAACATGCTGGCTATGGAGAACCATTCTGTATGAGACTTTCTGAACACAGAACATGTGTTTGCAAAAACTTAAATATCACGACATACCAACAGAGGAGTTTTGCACTCCAGCAGGTATGTAGCCTTTTTGTTTACAACAGGATGCAGATGTGTGAATATATTTACAGGGAATAGGGCTTACAGCATTAAGCCTTTCTTAGAGCTGTGATAATGACATGCCATTGATATCCAGATTTGTTACACCTACAGAGGACATACACTACATCAAGACTGGAATGCTTTCTGCCAGATTGGTACACTGGTCTCTTAGGACTGTCCCCTTATAGTGGCTGTAGTAGTACACTGTTATTTGTTTGTCACTATTCTTTTGACATATTATCCAGACGGTTGCCCCTAGGGAGCACACTACAATAGACTTCAGTGGTAGTTGTATGATCATACAGCAGTATCTGTCGTGGCACACATGGGAATAGCTGGCTATCACTAGTATCTTAGTTGTATCTACACACTTAGTATGTTTGCACACTGTGGAATATGATGTGTGATCAAGCACTGCATACTGCCAGTCATTCTGTTCTTGCTGTATCTCTGCATAGTGTACTTCCACATATGTGGTCCTGACATGTGTTCCCATTCTGCTGTCTTTCAGGACACATGCACCCAAAACTTTGTGCATCTTTCATGGATGCAGAGGATGAGCTTATACTTGCTTGCCTCTGGCAACACCATGAACTCCTACTGTCCAGGGAAGGCAAAACAGGGAACAGCAGGCAGCATTGTGGGCTAACCTTGTCCATGACATGAATGCTGCAGGTCATCCGAGCAGGACATATGAACAGGTTCAACACCACACAACAGACACGATCAATGCTGCATGCAGAAGAGCTGCAGATGTAGCCAGAGATCATGGCATCACTGGTGGAGGACCTGCAGCAAATCAACCACTCTCAGCCACTGAGGAATTCCTGGTGAACCTAGGCACACACGACAGCTCCCAAGTATCCATCACACCATACATTGTGGATGTGGGTGCCACAGTTTCCATGGCAGAGGAGTGTGCAGGTAAGCTTAGTTTTATCACCATTGGAATACTGTAGCACTCAGTGTGTCAGGGTGTACATACTCTTACATGGGTGTCTCTGTATTCTTCGTGGGGGAAGGGTTTAACTGCAGTTTGACTCTCCAGCTTAGATGTTGACCGATATAATAACTAACATAGTAACTACTGTAAATGTGAGATATATGGATGTATTACCTTGTTGTGGTGCAACATGCAGTGGTACTGACATTACCTCTCCCCCTACTTTTCACAGGTCCATCAGGTATCAGACAAGGCCATAGACCTGCTCCTGGTAAGCACAACACTGTTTTGTTATAGATATAGGTTTACAGCAATGCAATCCCTAAAGTGCCATCCCAAGCCTGCTGCCTGGAGTGCTGTACTGTTGGCATGATTGCCAACTGCGCAGATATTTCATAACTATACACATGTTATAGTCATACATATGCCTTGTAGGTGTCACCACACTGATAGATGTGACATTATTGTCAGGACATTGCAGATAGTCAACTGTGCAGCTTCTTCACAAATGTCAACAGTGTACCTCATTTTTGTGGATGAGATTGCTGTGTAAAGAGCATTTATTTTCAACTACAGCTGTAGTGGGAATAGTAATGTCCTCTTGTCCTACTGAGGTTGGAGTTTCAACAGGTCTGTAATAGTGCCAACAATGTATTGAGCTGTACATTTAATGCAACATAGCACTGCAGAGCATAATAATGTAGGCATTAATGTGCTGCTTTTTCCTCTCTTATCACAGGTGACCGGGGGGGGGTTGGTCTCTGTTCCCTACACAACCTGATGTCAGTGTTTCTTCAGACTCTGATGATGATGGTAGCCATGGTGAGGCACAGGTGGAGGTTTCAGGGGCTGAATATGTCCCAGAGGTTGACATCTTCTGCCCTCATTGTCACCACACACAGTCAGTATGGCTACACATACCCAGTCCCCAGAGGCCACAGATATTGGACAGTCAGAGGGTGGGGACATTGAACAGGAAAGTGTGGTAACTATAGCTCCAGTGAGTGTAGACACTGGCCATATCCAGACAGCTGGTGAGGTTCCACAGAGGCAGATTGAGAGGGGTGCTCATAGAAGGCCTGCTGTCCTTCCACCACCTGTTGAAGGTGTCACATCATGGTTCACTCAGCGTATGTTTTGGGCCATCATGGAGGCAAAGGCACATTCTGAAAGGAACTCCAGATGTACGCTCAGGGTTATGGATGCAGAACAGTCTCACATCCATGACTGCTCCACCACATTGGTGACATCCTGGATCTGGTCACTGATGCAGTGGACTGAAGATGGGCCGAGACAGTGTCTGTCTTGGAATGCACAGTGTCTGTGCTGGAACATGTGGCTGGAGTTGAGCATCGGCCTTGTGAATGTAACTCAGCAACCCCATCTGCTGATAGTCCACATGGCCGTGCACAGTCACATTCCTGTACTGGCAGTACATCCAGTGCTACAGAAGGGAGTGTGCTGTCCACACCAAGATGTGACAGGCCATGGGCTCATGGTCCTGGGCATTCCCATGGAGGACATGGTCCCAGCAGACAGCAGTCACCATCAGGTACTAGCACCACTTCTGACCTTTGGCATGAAGGTGCCAGTGCAACTCCTGGCAGAGCCAGTTACTATGTTTGGGGCCAGAGACAATGAACTGTCAGCTCTACCACACATTTTTCAAAGCTGTCCAACATACACACATGTAGGGCTAGCACTGATTTTGACTGTGTACACGCACACACTCACACACCACTGTCAAATGCAGGTCACCTACAGGCACACACGGCACAATTCCTTGGTGCATCTTGCCTGCTTCCCTTCCTGACTCATACACATGGTGTCAACCTTTTGGGTCAGCCTAGGCCTCCTGCACCCCCACACAACACCCTGTGCAAGTGATGATACCTGTACCACATCCCTGTCATCCTTGTCATCAATGCAGGGAAATGAAGGTATGTGTCTGTTGCACAAGGTGTCTATATAAATTAAAATCTACTTGTGTAATGCATTGTTTGCCATGCCACTTGTAGTGGTTACTGCCAGATACTGTATGCTGACATTTGTAATGAGTAAGCCACATAATTTCATGTACCTTATGCTGTATGATGTTGTAATGACTGTATACATACACAATGAAAAGTGTGTCATGGACCTGTTTATGTTTCTGTTTCAGGATTCTGTTGGGGACACTTATGGACACACAGCAGCAAGACAGCCATATATGTCACAGCACAGAATAGACTCTCAGCATAGAAGAAATATGTCCACAGCAAGGTACAGCACTATAGGTGCATGGCTCCACAAGTCCATATGTGTAACAGGCTAACAAGGACAATGGCTTCATTCAGTGTATTCATGCATCCCTAATCTGTGAAAAGGTCTGACACCCTTGATAAGTGTCACCAGGGTGTTGGGAACTAACACATCTACAAGCTGTGGTGCTGGGTTGACCCATCTTCAAATTTCTTATATCCAGTACAGACATTTGTCTGACAACAGCTATGATTGTCATGTTCTGCATCCCATGGTGTCACCTACACATGATGTGTGTCACAGCAGATGTGTGCTTCACATGCACTGGGGCCCTTTTACATGTACATGTTATATGTGTGACATACCTGTCTCTCCAACATGTAGTATTTATACCACAGTGATGGTGTAGGTGTGCAGGTTGGGCAAGACATGTGTTAGTCCTGTCATGGATGAGCGGGAGGTATACAGTGGGATTGAAACCTCCCTGTATGGCAGCCAAATGCATCCCCTCCAAAGCATTTATACGACGGGCTACATATGTATGGTCCTGACACGAACTCTATAGGACATGTTATCTGCAATGTGTATTGCAGTACCATGGAACATGTGTGGTTGCTACAGTTGTAGGATATGCTTGTGTAGTGACATAGCAAGGGTGCCATTGTACACAATGATAGGTGTAATGAGTGCCACATTCAGTGTGGCAATGGCAGTCTTTGAGTTACATCATACACCTGTCTGTTTGTGATGAACAACACTGAATGCATTCCCCACATCTCACCGACCAGTGAATCTCAAAGGCTACATTTCTCCCTCTGTCCATATGTCCATCAGTAATGGCTCAACTGTTTGCAGTGTGCGGACACTACTATATTTTTCAAGGGTAGATGACTTTCCAAAGGATAGTATTTTGCAGTCATTGCTATTTAGTATTTGTCAGTGGCTCAGGCCACAACTGACTGTGTGTCACAGGCCATCTTGGTTAACTGTTGTTTCTGTGTGGGATTCAGTGACAGCTCCTGATATGCAATCACCTGCTAATGTAGCCAGTCAGAGGCACTGACAGTGGCTGTGACTGAAAAAGGGAATGGCTAGAAGGGGTACGCCATCAATGATGTCTGTGGAACTTCACTGGTGACTGGCATCATTGCAACTTAGGTCTCCAAATGCTATCTTCCCATATTATGACTGTCAGACACTTGCCTACCCATCACCTGTCATAACACTCAGTAGATAACTTATACAGTTTCCAGCAAGACCTGCTGGCCTAATATTGTCAAACACGTTGCCAGGCCATGGTAGGTAGAGTGACTAATATTCCTGTCATCCATTGCATAGTGTAACACTCAATGGGGTCTAGCAGTTAGAGTCGGTAGGAATGATTTGGCCTTGAGTATAACAAATGGTGTGTGGTCCAGTGTCAGTAGGTGTACAACAGTGTTACTGCTCATATCCATGCTACCTTCCTTTTATGGCATTTCGTGTCACATGACACAGAGATCTGGGGACACTGTTTTGCACTACATGCTAGTTGTTCTTTGTGCAACTTAGTATTGCAGTTGCTTCCAGCATGTTCCATGAAGAGAGTCATCCAAGGTGTGTGTACAGAACAGAGACAAACAAATTAGGGAAGTGTAATATGTATACCCTTTGAAGGTAAGGTGGGGGTTTTACACAGGTATTCTGCAGTTGGAAAGCAGGGGAGTCCACAGAATTGCCGGTGCCTGGCAACTACTAATGCTGGTCTCACCGACACTACTCTCACATAGGATACCATGGTCTGATACGTTTTCAGTCATCACATGCAAAATGGTTCTACAAAGCCCATGATGACAAGCAGGACATAGCCTGTTTGCTTGTCCACATAGCTGTCCCACAGCATGAAAGCCTCTGTAGGCTTTGTATATCCTTTTCCTTTTTTGATTAGCAACCTGGGCAATCAGTTGTCTTTTACATGTGTTATGCCGCCTTTTCCAGGGTTGGTGGTACGTTACTAAGGAACTAACAGAAGGGGAGTTATTAGCACTGCTGTAGTGCCACACTATAATGTACAATGTCCATTGACATAGATAACCAGTCTTGCTGTAACAATCAGCACACTGCCAGTGAGCCAACGTAGGTGACACTTTCTTAGCACGTCATGCATCATGCCCTTCAACACATTACTAGTGCATATCTGCTTGACATGGCTGTGAGGCCTACTGCAGTGGACTGGCCACCTTTGGCCAATCTTTGTCCACCTGCCACATGTCCTAGGCATGTCATGCTGTATACCTATGTACCTGACACACATGTCTGTGTTCCTACATCATATCACACAACAATCAGTGTGCTGTCTAGTTGCTTGACAGGCATCATATGCTTGTGAGGCCTACGTAATGTCAGCAAAGTTGAACAAGTCAGCTATGCATGCACTGGCAATGGCATCCACAGCTTCACTGCAAGGTGTGCCTACAAACACTGTATATCAGGCTGTCAACCCCAAGGGTGTATCAGCATGACCCTACCTTTGCAGGACTTGCTGCTGAGGTGTTGGTAATGTGTCCACCCCTCTACTCCTATTACACACAAACACAATGTGTGACAGATGTGACTACATTTCAAACCTTGCTGCCATGGTGTCTCCAACAGCAGTCATTATGTATGGCATTGTGCATTATGCCAACATGTACAGGTCACATCCTGCACCACCTACACCCACATCATATACAACTGCATGTGTGTAGCTCCTTACCAGACACATTGCCAAACAGACACCTCAGTACATCCTGCCTCTGGAGTGCGCAGTATACATAATACTGCATGCACCACTCTTTCAGCGGTCAAAAACCCAAGGCAAAACACAACATCATACTTCTTAGTCAGAGGTGATTACATTGTGAGACACACTGATGTCTGTGTCAAGAGGCTACATATGGGACAGGTGACAGATAGCTGTCTGTGGGATGAAACAATAGTCCTTACCACACATTGCTGCAAATCAAGGGATATTAGTTAACATAATGTTGACGTCATAGTTCCTGCAGGTGTGTATGACTAGGGACATACGTCACTGCCTTGTATGCAGTGCTTAGTCAGTCTGTGTCTCTCTCAGGTATATGCATACCTTGCGGTTGCAGTTGACACTCACCTGGGATGATGGCTCCATACACATGAAATTGATGGAAGTCAATAATTCCCTTAGCATGTGGTGTCATTGTCAGGGGATTTACTACATGTCTGCCTGGAATGCCTTGTTCAACAGACATCAATGCTTCACCAGTGATGGTGTTCATATCTCACCCCTGAGATTTGGAGTAATAGCCACGGCTACTGACACCCTCACAATGCAACTTAAATGCACTGTTCAGGTAAAAGTTGGCAATGAGACCACCATCTTTATACAACATCATGGTTATGCTGCTACATGGTTTGTATGGAAACACTGAACCCCACTCTTCAGAATGTGTCCCCACCCTGGATTATGCAGACATGTGTGTAGTCAAGGACACATGCTTCAAGGCTGTGGACAGCACCACAGCCATACAAGACTACATGTCCATCCACATCTTCGCACCTCAAAATTACAATGTTCAAGGTAATGCAAGTGGTGCATATATACTCATTAGGATAGATACAAATCCAGATTTTGTGAAACACAGTGATTTCCCGGAGACACTGGAGGTGCCATTCAGTACTGGAAGGGCACATAATCAAGCAATAGCTGGCTACAGGAGCAGCTCCTTGTATCCAGACACTCATTGTGCATATTTGTATGTACATGTATCTACCAAGATATATCAGCATACCATGTTGTGGGGTCCATTAAGTGACCACCAGCTGTGTTGCTTAGTTGTGCTGCAGCTCACTTGCTCAAAGGTTAGTCTACATCCTTAACTACAATGTCCTGGAGCAGTGCCATGACATCTCCTCAAGGAGAACCAATGCATTGCAACATGTGTTTACCAATATGGGTAACCACTGCAACCTCCCAATGTGAGAGCCTCCCTGGTGGAATCTGACCACAGATCAGTGTCATTAAAACTACCAGCAGTAAGCTCCACTTGCAGACAATACAGACATATTTCAACAAAGCCATTTATTACCTCCTTTGGGATGGTTTACTTAGCTTGACTGCACCTCCCGCCTCTGATGGGATGGCATGTATGCAGAGCTGTACACCCATGCATTATATCAGCAGCATTAAGACTGCATGAACTCAGCTGTACCTGACAGGAGGAACACAGGCTCCTCATGACAGCACAGCTGCTTGGTGGACAACTGCCATTATCAGGCTGTACAATAGTAGGTGGACATTACTGTGTGATAGTTGGGGTGATGGTGCCCCCCCACATGGTGACATAACCTCCTCAGCAACAGCCACATAGTGTTGTGATGTTGTCTAGACATAGTAAGTGACAAAGTTAGCCACCCAAACAAAGCAGAACCACAACACACAGTGTAAATACATGTGTAACCTCAAAGCACAGGCCCAGACTGTCGGTGAACTCATACTTAATGAAGCTACATAGAATGGGACAGTACCCATAGCTAACCTGTAGTCCCATTTGTTCTGCATCAGCTTTACTCCCCTGTTCCCACCACATGTGAAGCATGACATTCTTACAACCTGTCCCATAACTTCCATATCTACAGAGCAGATCATAAATGGCCTCTGTATGGAGGATAAACAGCATTTATTGGACATGCTAACATCCCAGGATGCATACTACATGGGATGTGTTATGGCTTACTATCACTATTGGAAACACCTTGCAATCATGCTCAAACCACTTTCTGAACCTCAGCTGACTGAACAACGCCAACTGTTATACCCTTGCACAGAGGTGGTCCATGTACTAACCACCAGATCCGTAGACCTCTTTGCTTGAGTATCCATATCTGTATGGCCACAGGGGCAATCATCATGGAGCTGATCAGAACACATTTATGTGATCTACACACAGTTGACTGTACACAGTTTGGATGTCTGACAGGGGGATCATGGCTATTAAACTTGCTGGACATTTCCGAGGCAGTCACCTAGGACCTGGTTAGGGGGACATCAGGGAATACAATCCCCCTGGAGTGAGCCAAGCTGTCTGACTATATCCCCCACTCAGTCATCCTGTACAAAGCACCCACTTAGGCATCCACACTGCTATCATTGTAGGGGTCACTTAGTGGCCCATTGATGGCACAAATACTCAACATAGGGACATCTGCCTCCAATAGCTGATCTGTAAGCAGCAGTGTTCAATAGGCTTAGTCCAGTGTCCTTTACTGCTTGGAATCCATTTAACCATGATACAAGCTAATATTGACTGTCTGTGGCTAACAATGTTGGCTAATGCCTGCAAAGTGTAAGCATTCATGGAGTCTGTGAATTATGTCAATATCCTTCAAGAAGTTATTGATTCATAGGTTCATAGGTTCATACTAGGCTATCTGCCCTAGGACATTTATAAGCCTAGCCAGAGTGTGTTTGGCTTTCGCCACCTATTTTAAATTAATTTTGCTATGCCCTTTTTCGAGGTTAGTATACTGTGCCTCTAACAGTGACACAGAAGTGATACCCGGGGTAAACCTACGATCTCCCATCCACTCATCAAGATTCCTCTTGAAGAGAGTCAATGAGGGACTCTGCCTAACCTGGACTGGGATTTTATTCCAGAGTGAAGGGAGCCTCTGGGTTATGAATCTGTCCCTCCAGCATGTCCTATTTATTTCAGTGCTGAGGTTCAAGTCTCTCGAGTGCGTAGCTCGATGGGATTTGGATTTTCTGAGGTGCAGCATGTCCATTAATTCCGGGTTGGACATGGCTTTATACGTCAGGCACAGATCACCTCTGAGCAGGCGGTATGCCACTGAGTAGAGCTGGAGTTTCTTTAACCGGGCAGCATATGGCATCTGTTTGAGCCCTTTGATTCTCTTGGTGAGGTACTTTTGGGGTCTTTCCAGTTGCTGCAGGTGTCTGGTAAGGTACATTCCAAAAGGGGCATTATACTCAATTATGGGCCTGATGAGGGATGAGCAAAGAGGCAAGATGACCTCCCCTGATCTAGATGTGAATCCATTCATGATTAGGTGGGCTATATAAAATGTTTTTCTAACCACTTTGGCCACATGGTTGTCAAACGAGAGATTGCTATCAACCTGGGTCCCCAGGTCCCTAATTACTTCTTCTGTACTTAATGGATTACCACCTATGTGGTAATTTGTGGGCACTTTGTTTTTGCCAAAGGGGATGACTATACACTTTTTGTCATTTAGCTTGAGGCCATGGCTCTGGCACCAGTTGTCTGTTTCTATGAGGCCCTTTTGGAGGATGCTTGTGTCGGCTGGAGAGTCGATTATGGCACCCAGTTTGCAGTCATCTGCTAACTTGGTCAGCCACAGTCCTTCCGTGTTGGCCTGTACCTCCAAGAAATATATACCAAACAAGAGAGGGCCCAGGACTGAGCCTTGTGGGATGCCACTTGTAACTGGTTTGGAGTCTGACATGGCTCCAGCAATTCTAACCATGTGGGTTCTGTCCTTGAGCCAGTTTGCAACCCATCTAGTGACATAGGGGTTTATATTTAAGCTGGTGAGCTTATCTATAATGCCCAAGTGGGATATTGTATCGAAGGCTTTTGCGAGGTCCAGGTAGGCTGTGTGGACCACCTTCCCCTCGTCAATGGCCTTGGTGACTGTTTCAAAGAAATCAACCAGGTTTAAGAGGCAGGATCTGCATTTAACAAAGCCAACCTGGGTAGGATCCAGTGTCTGTAGGTCCCCAATATCTTTATTTATGAGGTCCATGATGATCCTTTCCATAGCTTTGCAGACCAAGCTAGTCAGGCTTATGGGGCGACAGTTTCCAGGATCCGTTGAGGCACCACCTTTGTAGAGAGGGACCACTGTTGCTGTACGCCCCTCTTTGGGTACATATCCTGTAGTAAGGCTGAGATTAAACAGTAGTTTTATGTTTGGGTTTAGCTCTTCTTGGAGTTCATGAAGGACGCAGCCCGGGACACCATCTGGTCCCATTGATGCTGTGTTTTTTGCTTTGGAGAGGGCAGCTCTTACCTGAGCATCTGAGATGTTAGGGGGGCAGCACTCTGCTGGGATAGATATTTGCCCTTTTGGTGGGGGGGGGAGTTTGCACTGAACCTGTCAGCTAGGATGTTGGCAATGTCTGTGGGTTCGGTGTATTTTTTGTCATTTTGGACTAATTCTGAGCATATCTGGGAATTACCACCCAGGTTCCTAACATAACTAAAGAAAGCCTTGTGATTATCCTTAGTGTCCTGTGCAACTGTTCTCTCAAAGCTGGCCTTAGACGATTTTATGAGTGCCCATAGTTTTTTGCTAATACTGATCAGAGATGACTTCCCTTTTTGGAATTTTGCTCTATCATTTAGTAGCTTCCTCCTTCTATTGTATAGTTTGTTTATGGCTGGGGTCCACCAGACAGGACGTCTGCCTTTGGAGGATTGGGTCTTGGTTTTATTTGGGATCACATGATCTATGCATTCCTGAAGGTGTTCATAGAATGCATTTATAAAGTATTCTGCGGTCTAGGCCATATTTTCCACAGGCCTGGGGGCTTTGAAGGATTCCACCTCGGTTTTGAGGAGTGTGAAATTTGCTTTAGAGAAGTTTTTCACTGTGGTTTTCTGGGCAGGGGGTGGTGTTGGGATGTGAATATCCAGTGAGATTAGTTTATGGTCTGATCTTACCAGTGAGGGATACACTTCTGGTCTGGAGCATAGAGTCCCCATGTTGGTGATGATCAGGTCCAGTATGTTTTCCCCTCTTGTGGGAGTGGTAGCAAGTTGTTCCATAGCATTTGAGTTTATAAATTCTAGGAACCTTTGGGCTAGGGTGTTGGAGCTAGAGTAATGCTCCCAGTCTATGTTTGGGTAGTTGAAGTCACCCAATATAATGGTGTTTGGAGAGACCTTCATATTTTCCAGTGTTTTCGGGAAGGCCGAGTGGGGTTCCTGAGTTAGGGAAGGTGGTCTGTAGCAGGCTATAAACTGGAAGGCAGTTTTACCCACTGTTAGTTGCACATGGATAGTCTCTGATGCAGATATGCAGATCTCATATCATTTTTGGTCCTCGGCTTCAGGTTTAGTAGATGCAGTGCCCAGTGCACTAAATGATCAAGCTATGGCTCTACATGTCCACCTCTGTATGTCTCTGCCTACTTACAGCAGTGTCTTACTGGTATGAGACAGTAGCACAACAATAATGTCATATCCTAGCCTGTCTTCCTTTGGAGCTGTTTAAAATCTGACCTCCAGCATCTGCATGCAAGGACATCATTATATTGCATAAGTTGTCATATAATTATTTGCTCTGGACCTCACAAGTAAGATGTCAGCACATTTTATGTGACTCTTACCATATTGCAAAAATGACTGTTAGAATAAACACATAGAAACTCAGTTTTCAAATCCAAGAGTACACAATCCCCAGGAAAGCTGCACCTCACTTATAGTATCAGTGCCAGAATTTGTTCCTTGCTTGTTATACACAGGTAAGTGAAAACATACAGAACCACTGAAAAGACATTTAGGAATGTCTATTTTGAATGACTATTATCTAACCTGGTTATAATTACAATCAAAGGAGAACTCATAAATCTAGTGATGACAAATATGGTTGCATCAGAAATCTCTTCATGTTAGAATTAGAATAGCTTTGTAGACTAATAACATATGTTGTTTTACATTGTGAGAGGTGAAGATGCTGTCATATGCATACACAAAAAAATAAAATACCAAACTTACCTTATTTCTTTATTTTTTCAGAAAACCAAAATGAAAAAAATAGAAAAATAAAATTAAGAACAAGCAAAATGTATCATAATAAATAAATAAAAACACTAATGAATTGAAAAGTAGAATAACTGCCTGAACAGAAAGAACTACAGGCCATAAATCTGAAAAGCAATCCTGGAAGTTAATTGACGAATCACACTGATTTATTTTCAGTTTCAAGAAAATCAGTCTCTAATCTGTGTTGATGTTTAGTCCAAATACACTGAAACAGAAGAATTGAGATTTATTATGTTTAGCAGTATGGTCAGTGGTCTAAACAGCATATTTCTCAGATGTGTAATACTTGACACAGTTATCTCAAACCATGGCCTACTGTAGTAGTATGGTCAGTGCTCCAAACAGCATATTTCTCAGATGTGTAATACCTGACACAGTTATCTCAAACAATGGCCTACTGTAGTAGTATAGTTAGTGCTCTAAACAGCATATTTCTCAGATGTGTAATACTTGACACAGCTATCTCAAACAATGGCCTACTGCTTGTGAGTCAAGGGCATAAACCTTTTCATAGTTCACGAGAGTTCAAACATGCAGCCATAAGTTCATTATCCAGAAAGCAGTGATAAGGTAGAAAGGATGGTATAAATCTTGGAGAATATGATGAAAAGAAGTAACAACACTGAAAAGATAGACTGCCATTTTCCATGTCTGAAAACAAGACTGCCCCAGGGATTCAATAAACTCTGTGTAGACTTACTGCAACATGGAGTTTACGTGTCTGCGCAATGAGCAGCAGTGCTACTCACATATGCATACCGCTCATTGTGCTTGCATGAATATAAGCAAGGTTTCATGGCATGTAAATCAGCACAAATGCATATAGAACATGCAGACATATTTACCTATGGGCAAACTTGCTCTGGGAAATTGGGATAGCTACAATGATCAACAGGGATAAAATTAATGCAATGAATGCAGTAGTAGCACATTACAGAAAAGTGTACTCAGTGCAATGTACACTGTAACATGTTATATGGCATTCTGTAATAAAGGATCTGTGGTTATCATCTAGGGTACATATAATGCAGTATAAATACACTAGTATGTGGAAGTGTGAGTATTTGAAAGGGCCAGACATGAATGTTAGGAATGAAGAAGCGGGAGATGACATATGATACATGGTAATGTACATCACATAAGGGCAGATTAATGTATGTACACTCCAAAAAGAAGTCAGTAGCATATTTTATGTGACTGTCACACGAGGTTACAGATGTGGACATGACTGGTTGTGATATAAACATCCTGACATGATCACTGGAGAGGACATTTAGCAAGAACTGTATATACAATAGGGTATGTGCATATTGTGAAAGTGTGCGAAATGAGTTGCTTGAATATGACTGAAATGTCAGCATAGATCTCAACCAGTGGCGGCTGGTGACTTCAAATCAAAGGGGGACTGCAGGAGACAGCTGAATGGGTGGGGTCAATGGGAATGGGGTGTGGTCAACTACAAAGGGGAGGAGCTATGCTCAAAACCACAAAAACTAACTAAATACACTGCCCTGGGTGCCAAACCGTCATTATGAGAGTCTAATCAAGACAAAATGAAGTGTAGAAGAATAAAAATATTTCAATGCATTGGCTGCATGACAGCTTACTTAATATCTAGATGGAAACAAAAAGTTTGTGAGGCATGAAAAAATAAATTACTTTTTAAATACATTAATGGAATGCCAGTCAAAATCAAGTATAAGAAAGACAAGCAGCACTCAACTCAAACCACTTCTTGCACTGCAGTTCTAATTATAATTTATATTCAGCTTTATTAAAGTATCAAGTAACATGCTAAAAGTAGAAATCTCTGATGCCCCCACTTGTAAAAATGTTTCTTAAACAAAAAAAGACTTGCTGCCTGACAACTATCTACTTGTTTCACAGGGAAAACATGATCAAAGTAAAAAATGAAAAGCAAACAAGAAATAAGCTCAAGATACATTGCTTAAAAGGATTATTGTATAGGTTATGGACCACACAATTGGCATTCTGTTTAGTTTATGGGTAAAGCCTGCAGAGATGACTGGAAGTCTCCAAGTGTAATGAGCTTCTTAAAATAATGTAATCTGTCCTTTATTACAAATACTGTCATATGCATTTCAATACCCAAGGCTTATACATTATCTAGTTAAGTATTCTCTACATGGCAACAACAGAAAGGCTTTCAATGTTGGCAGTTCTTTAACAGTATGCTTATTAAAGCTTACTTGCATCTTACGATCTCAGCAAAGCTTACCTGATGGTCATTAAAGTATTGCTACTTAAACACAGAGCAACAGGCACTTTGAGTAATAAGCATAAATCAACAGTACAAAAAATATGACATAAACCAGAACATTCTGCAAAAATCAAGGACAGATGAAAAGCCACTCTAGTACTTGTGTCTACCTTGGATGGGGGGGGGGGATACTCTGCACATTTACAATGCATAACTAGTTCTTGCCTTGCTTCGACACATCCAGAGTCACTACATGGAGGAGTGGGGTGCAACAAGTATGTCACAATTTGAAATGTCTGTGGCTGACTGTGATGGCCCTGATACATTTGTCATACCTCTCAACCTCAGAGCAAGAAATGGACAAAGCCGTACAGAGAAGTGGGACAAAGGCCCAAAAATAAGGACAATTTTTAAATATTGCTCTTATAAACTTAGAAAGATAATAGAATAGGTCTTGCATTAGTATGAAATTTCTGAATGGTATGAAATCTGAAACTCAAATGTCTGTCATTATTTTCTAACTTCAGTCTTTAATTATTTGTCACTAATTTGCCAAAAAAAAAACAATTTTATGAAAAAATGGACCAAAAATGTGATGTAAAAATATAAAATAGCCACACAATACAGCTGAGAACCTGTCAAAGAAGGGACACTTTAATATTAGTACTGTTAACTTGAGTAGCTGACAAAATAAAAGAATCTACATGCATTTCTGAAATAAAAGTAATCTATAACTCTGATTATTACAGTTATTTCTTAATTGTAAACCCTCCATTTTTTCTTCCAAAATTGCTATTTTGCGGAGGGATTATTAGGGGAAGAGCAACATTTTGAGCCAAAATCAGGGACAGTTGAGAGGTTTGGCTATGCCTAATTCTATAAAGCAATTTATTTGCATGTACCTCTCAACCTGTTAATGCAATAAATCTGGACAAGGCCAAATATATTGGGGGAACATATAAACAGTACTAAAAATTGCTCTTGTATAAACTGAGACAGTTGATAGAAAAACAGGTCTTACTTTAGCATGCATTTTTCTGAAGGTTATGAAGTCTGAAACTCAGTGTCATTATTTAGTGACTTAATTCCTAAATGATTTGCCAGAAAACCACAAATTTTATGAGGAACAAACCAAAAATAAGAAGCAAAAATATATTCATTCTTTGAAAATCTGGACAGTTGGGAGGTATAGTTCAGCTGGGGCTGTCTTTAAGTTTGCCGCCCTTCCCCCTCACAAAATCATGGTCGAATGGATCCTCCCCCTGTAGCTATTCCAATGATCCATTACTTGGCTATTTCACGCCATTTACCATTAGGGTTACCACCTGTCCCACTTTGCGAGGGACAGTCCCTCTTTCGGCAGTTGTATCCTGACAAAAAATATTAAAAATGGCAAATGTCCTGAGATTGTAGGACATAATTATGTCCCATATTTTATGTAATAGTTGCATAAAATAGTTATTTCTGTGCCTAAAATACCTAAATGTTACAAGAAACAAAATAAGCAACTAAACTGCTACAGGAATAAGCTTTTATTTAGGCAAAAGAGTAAAGTTCTATCCTTTGTACTGACCATGGGTATGTGGCGGCCTGTAAAATCTGATGTGTGTCCCGAAAATGTCCCACTTTGGCCATTTGAAAAGGTGGCAACCCTATTTACCATAAACACTAATGTGCATACTGATTTACTTCTATGATGATTTGGACTTCATTTGAAAGTTTTATTTTGCATTTTACAGCACAAACACTAAGACATCTGCTAAACAAACTTAGCATTAAAACTTCTCTGCCCTTGAAACTCACATTCATTGAAACAGCATTGAAACCCACATTCAAAGAAAATACATTTTACCAGTGGCAGAACTGCCCAATTCAGAACATCTTTCCAGTAAACAATGAAACAAAATGCATGCACCCATAATGACAAAACTGCCCAATTCAGAACATTTCCATCAAAAAAGTCTACTCAAACTTCTACAGTCCACCATTATCAGTAAATATGCACAATTCTACAGTCCACCATTATCAGTAAATATGCACATTTCTACAGTCCACCATTATCAGTAAATATGCACAATCTCTGAAGAAGTAAAAAAGCCATCTAAATAATTCCACATTAAATAAATCTGTAACTAATGAAGAGGTTGCTGCTAGCAAACACCTTTATATTTCATGGTTTCATCGAAAATAAAGTGTCTGATGCCCCTGAGGAATAAATTGTCTATATTACATTAAAATGATAAGCTAGTAATAATGCAATAGGAAATGGATAGCAAACTGATAACAGGCTCATAGTTAGTATCTTAACTTTTTCAGTACGGCAGCATTCACCCCTTGTGGGAGTAGAACCAACAACCTTCTGCATTAAAAGCAAGTACACAACCTGTTGTGCTATTAACAATGCAAGCTGACTTAGCATAAGCAGCACTAAACTTCTCTTCCCCTGCAGCTCTCAGCTCTTTGTAAAATCTACTCAATACTCAACTGCATCTCAACTTCGCAGCACAAGAAATCTGGAAAAAGCCAAATTTATTGGGGGGGGGTCAAAAGCCCAAAAAACAGGGACACATTAAACATTGCTTGTATAATCTTGGAAAGCTGCTAGAATACAATGCTGTGTTACTACCATAAATTATACTGCCGAGGTCCCTGTGCAAAAGAGTCAGAGCAACATACCACTATGCCAAATCAGCTGCTTTGTGAAAGAAAAATGCTGTGTTACCACCATACATTTTACTGCCAAGGTCCCTATGCAAAACAGTCAGAGCAACATACCACTACGCCAGATCAGCTGCTTTGTGAAAGAGCGGAAGACTGAAACTTAAATGGCTATCATTTAATGAATTCATTTCTCACCATAGCTGTCAACCTCTTAGCACAAAACACCTGGACAAACCCAGTAATGAGGGAATACAGCCCTCAAACATATTCAGTGAATTCAGTTCTTGCCATAGCTGTCAACCTTAGCACAAAAAACCTGGACAAAGCCAATAATGGGGTAATACCGTCCCAAAAATAAAGACAAATTTCAAAAAATCATCTTATAAACTTAGAAAATTGCTAAAATTAAAGGTTGTGTTACTATGTATTTTCTGAAGAGTATGAAGTCTGAAATTCAAATGCCTGTCAATTTTACTTCTGACGGAACAAAAACAATTTTCAGCAGAGGCCCAGGGAGAAATACTGCAGACACATGTCTTTGTAAAAATGGCAGGACACCAGATCAAATCCACACAAACACAGGGATGAGATGCAGACTCCACACAGAAGGCACCCCAGCCAAGAATCAAACCAGAAAACCTATAGCTGTGAGGGAACAATGCTACCACTGCACCATTAAATATGTAAGGAATTAAACATTCAGAAACCTGAAGTCTGAAATTCAAATGCCTGTCAATTTTATTTAACATTTGTTAATCAGGACAGTCTGATTTGGAACAAAAAAAGAATATTCAGTAGAGGCCCAAGAAGAAATAATGGAGACATGTCTTTGTAACATGGGGGGATACAAAAGCAAACCCACAAAAACACAGGGAGAAGATGCAGACCCCACACAGAAGGCACCCCAGCCAAGAATCACACCTGAGAACCTGCAGCTGTGAGGTAACAGTGCTACCACTGCACCATCAAATATCAAGCATTGCAACATTTAGAAACCACAGATATTATGAGTAACAGATCAGATCAAATATGAGGCAAAAATCTGCAATTTGTTTACAAATGGTGGTGGGTAGGGAATTCAGGTCCTTAACACCTGCATACAAGGTACAGGGTTCAAGCCGGAGGTATCTCACACACACACACACACACACACACACACATACACACACACACACACACACACACACACACACACACACACACACACACACACACACACATACATACACCTTACCTTCCATAGCGTGATGTAGATCTTTGTCCCCTTACCTTCCATAGCACGATGTAGATCTTCATCCCCTTACCTTCCATAGCGTGATGTATATCCCATCACTCTTCGTCCCCTTACCTTCCAAAGCTGTCCGCGATCCATATAGCTGGGCCATTAAATCCATATCTGGCGCGTCCAAGCACATACGCGAGATCCTTGACGAGACTCCTGGAGCAGATCCACCACATAAGATCTCCAACGAGACTCCAGCCTGCCGACGTAGCAGTCCAATTCCAATCTGAGAGCACATCCACCACGCGAGATCCCTGACAAGACTCCAGCCTGCCGACGTCGCAGTCCGAGTCCGATCTGTTCCCAGCGACAGTCTATGCAGTTAAAACTGCATAGACTTCTGAGAGCTCTGCTCTTACATGTTTCCCAGTCCGGACTGCTGCTGAAACGGTCTGCGCATGCTCCAGACTGTCTCAGCAGTAGTGCGGACTAGTGCGCATGCGCGAAAGTCCGCGATTTTTGAAATTTTTTTATCATTTATTTTTCTTTTATTTCCTTTATTTTACAGCTGGGGGGGCTGCAGTATGGCAGTCCAGTAGCACGGGCCGCCCCTGATCTCAACCAATCAGGGATGCATATCAACAGGCCCATGGACAACATTAGATAGAAGCATCAAAATTCATGGACAGTTTTAAAATAATACCACTATTAATCTGAGACATTAACATAAAACATGTGATTGCAAGGTATCATATATTTTCTGCAGGAACTTGTACAACTGTAATGATTTGTCAGTAATCGATAAGGGGAATTCAACACGCCTTACTCAAAAATGAGAGGTGTTAAGAGGGGCACTGTTACACCTGTAGTTTAAATTAGGGGCAATCCTACCCAGCTGAGACTTTTGCATGGCACATAAGCCACAATCCACACTTTCAAGAATATAACCCATGCTCTCAATGAGCTGAGTATTTACTGGGCACATCACAAAAAGACTTATCACACAAGCATCTTGTAGAAAACCTTGAAGGGAGGTCTGCACTGTCAACTCCACATTGTTATACAACACAAAGAATACTTATGCATGGCCAACACGACGTGTGGGAGCTCACTGTGCCAAAAATGACACACTTGATTAAAGCATCCCTGTATGGCATAGATATTGGCCATATGGATAACAACACTCAAAAGCAACACACAATTATCAGTAGAATCCCTACACACAGCTGTATATTGTATGCATCTGCCACATGCAATAGCAATAGATATTGTCTGAAGCATCTGCAGTTGAGGTGTGAAGTAAGAATTGATCTGTTATAATGAATGGTACAGCAGTGTGTGAGACTGATGGCAATGCATCAACTATGTCCATGTGCACAGAAACTACAGCACTGCAAAGCCTGGCATCAATAAGCAAGGAAGCTGTCACTGGGATATTGTTCACAAACCAAACAATACATGGAGCACACTTTCTGTCAGCACATGTGAAATCCAAAACATGTGCCACATGATCACTGTTATCCTGACACTGATATGGAAAAGTTTGCAGTACCATGAATTCCTGACTTGCATGCATATGGGTTCATGCAAACTATCAAGTGGTAATAGTGATGTGATGTGATGTATTCTTACATTCCTGATGCTGTACAGTCACACTATAGCAGTACCTAGGATACAACTGAACTTCATAGATTTATAGGTACATATAAGTGTACTAAGCTAAAGTCCCAAGATCCCATAGAAGCCTAGCCATATTTAATGAGTTATACACTTTTCAATAGCTATGTGAACAATGTTCACACAGGGATGTCCCTATGCTATGTTATCTAACAGCAACTGTCTCTATCCATGAGGGACATGTGTGCAACAACAGGAGCACAATCATGATTAACCATCCCTTGATCTAGGTTGCACTTGAAGATAGTCAGGAAAGGCCTTTGCTTTACATAAATGACAAGCATGTTCCGGAGAAGGTATAGTGTTTGAGAGATGTATCTATCTCTCCAACATGATTTATTATGTCAGAGGCTAGGTTAATATCTTTGGAATGAGTGACCCTTGTGCAATGTGTAACACTACCATCAGGGCCAGATCAGAGGGCACCCTATAGGCCAGACACAGATCAACCCTTATTAGTCTGCTGGAGATATAATACTGTGCTGGGGCTTTAAATCTTTCTGCATATGGCTTGTTGTTTACACCATGTATCTTCATTGTGCAAAAACTCTGGGGTTGCTCCAGCTGTTGCAAATGTGTGGTGAGATACATGCAAAAGGGTGCATTCTATTCAATTATTGGTATGATGAGGGCCAAGTACAATGGCAGTATGATGTCCTTTGATGTGGATAGCCTGCCCATACTTATGAGTTGGGTCACATACAAAAGATTTGTCACCACTGTGGACACATGGTGGTCGAAGTTTTGATTACTATCTAAATGAGTACCCAGAACACATGCCACTGGGTGTACTCATAGGGATGGGCTGTCTATATCATCATTACTTTGGTTATTTACTTTCCAAAAGGGATTAATTATGCCTTTGTGTTCATTTAGAGTGTTTCCATGGCTCTGGCACTGATCACTTTTCTGCATTAATACTTTCTGCAGTATATCAGTAGTGTTCTTAGATTCAATGATTGTCCATATTTTGCAGTCATCCATGAAGTTGGTAAGACAAAGGCTATCTAAGTTTGTCTTGACTTATGACAAGTAAATACTAAACAGGAAATGGCCTAGTACAAAACCTTGTGGTATGGCCCTGGTCACTTGATTCTTTCTAGAGGTAAAATCATACACTTCGACAGTACGTGTCCTGTCAGTGATCCATTTGGCTACCCACTTGGTGATGTATGTGTTTTTGCCCTGTTGAGACAGTTTTCTCTGCAATACCTGAGTGTGGATTTGTGTCAAATGCATCAGTGATCCATTTGGCTACCCACCTGGTGATGTATGTGATTTTGCCCAACTGAGACAGTTTCTCTGCAATACCTGAGTGTGGAGTTGTCTCAAATGCCTTGGCCAGGTCAAGTTAGGTGGGATGCACAATCTTTACCCATTTCCATGCCATTGGTGACCTTCTTGAAAAAGTCAAACAGATTTAATAGACGTTATGTAGCCTTAATGAATCAAAAATGGGTTGGGTACAAATTCCGTAGATTACTTGTGTCCTTTTTGATAAGGTCCATGATGATTTTTTTGATTGCCTTACAGATGAGGCAAGTCAGGCTTATGGATCTATAATTCCCTGGGCCAAGTGATAGTTCCCCCTGTTCAGATGGATGACTGTTGCTATACATGCTTCTGCCAGAACATAGCCTGTCCGGTGGCTGTAGTTAAGTAGGAATCCAACTGTGTCTGCTAGATCAGGTTTTAAGTTTTTGAAAAGACAACCTGAGATGTTGTCAGGGCTCACTGATGCCATGTTTTTTATCCTTAGAGAGCACACAGATGGGCTTCTCTGTTGAGAAAATAAGCTGAGTAATATTTGCATGTACACTTTGGGTGATGTCCAGTGTGGACAGGGGGGGTGAAGCTTGGTTCAAATCTGCCAGCTAGCAGATTCTCTATTTCTTATGGTTGAGTATTGGTGGTGTCATATATAAACAGCTCTGCACTTAGTTGTGTATTGCCCTTAACATTTCATAATTCTATAAAAATTATTTGGACAACACCTCCAAATACAAAAGTGGGTATGCATCACATGCCACACTAAGGAATTGTTCACACAGTCATGCAACTCTACCTTACCTATGTCTTGTAATTACCTCAACTGCACATCCTATACCTATATGTTTTTCACTGTAAAGCTGTGTGTGATTGCCCTGATACCACATATGGACACATTACAAATGATTTGGATGTGGTTCATGCAGAGCAGTTAATGACATAAATGCTGACAGTCACACAATGCTGCTGGGGACCACCTCAGTAATCCTTGTGAAAAGCAACACAATTGTGCATACAATGAAATCACCAAGGTTACAATTGAATATGAGCTAGTTATATATTTGTGTATACAACAGTATTACAATATGTGGATGAAACAAGACAATTGTGCCCATGTAATCAGTATGACACTGTACTGATGTATCTCACATATCATTTAATAATGGCAGGTATACACATGCACATACTGCAAGTGTCACTATGATGGCTGATTGACAACTGTGTTGAATGTTGATATACTCCACTGCATAAACACATGCCTTAGTAAGGCAACAATATACATAGCATCATCACGTGTCAACAGTTCTCAGGAAGTGTTTTAATGCAGCTGTTATGGAAGTAACATGTAATCAAATGGCATTAGTGGCAGTCAATACATTACCTCAAAATCACAGATTGGAATACACTGTTGTAGGACTACTGTACAGCCACAACTCAAAATAGCACAAGTATACGACAGCAATATTTATGTGTACAGTGTTCATAGGGTCATAGGACATTATTAGGCTAAGGGCCTATATTACATAAAATTCTAGCCATAATTATGGCATTTAAACAAAAATTGCTATGTATATAGGATGGAAGATATTACTGGTATGTGCTTAAATGTGCATGTGCTTGATCATATTACATAATGCCTCTATCCATATGTGACACGTACATCACCCCAGGAAAGAATTAGCAACGACACATCTGGTGCTCTGGAGATGGCTTGTAGAGAGTCGTGGAAGGATTCTGCTTCAAGATGTGTGTATGCATCTTTGAGATTATGACATCCTCCAATCTTCTACAGTAAGGATGTTATGTGGACAGAGAGCAACAGGGAATGTTGGCCTCATGGGTCTGTGTTAAAGTTTGTTCTAAGTGGGAGTCAAATAAAAAGAGATTCAAAAGATCATACAATGACTCTAATATCACACCAACCACATACACAGCAGTTGACTGAGGTCAGATTTGACCATAAACCTGAGTAGGTATAGAAGTTGGATTCCATATAATATAAGGCTAGCACCACAACATTTGTTTGACTTTAACAGTGTCTTGATCCACTTTGTAGAGGATGATAGCACCATTGTATGCTGAGAAAAAGATGTTTTGGGGAGTGTCGGACATAGATGTAGAGTCACAGCTCAGTGTAAAATTGTCTCTAAATTATTATTTGGATGAACACACACACTCAAGTTGACTGCTGTGAGATTAGAACCCCTAAGTATCTAATTACAGTAGCTTAAGAACACAGTACTTAATATCAGCGCCACAGCACAAGATTGAGTTAAATAGTGCCAGACTACACTTTATAGAGGATGATATCATCAGTGTGTGTTAGAAGAAGATGTTAGGAGAAGTGTCGTACACACTGCTAAAATGGTCTCTACAATAACAGCCAATTGAACACACACACAAGTTGACTGCAGTGAGTTTCAAACTCCTACCTACTCTTTTACAGAACAAAGTACTTAACACAAGTGCCTGAGCACACGTCTGACTTTGAGAGTATCAGACTGCACTTTATAGCACATGACATCATCAGTGTGTTTTGAGATGAAGATGGTAGAAGTGTCTCACACACTGCTTTAAAATGGTCCCCACAATGGCAGCTAATTTATCACAAACACATACACAAAGTTGACTGCAGTGAGATTCAAACTCTTAGCAAATCAAAGGAGCAGGGCTGGAGAAATTAGATCAAACAGGGAATGAGAAAGAAGCAAAACAAGTCCAAAACACTGGATCTCAAATGCCAAGTATTTTATTTACAATCTGTAAAAACACACAACGATTTTGGGATCAACCCTTCTTCAGTGTATACATCTGAAGAAGAGTTGATCCCAAAAGCTTTGTGTGTTTTTACAGATCATGAAAAAAGTACTTTGCATTTAAGATCCAGCATTTTTGACTTTTTTAGGTTCAAACTCCTAACTAGAGGTCACTGTACTTAACACAAGCACCACAGCTCAAGTTGTACTTTCAGAGTATCAGACTGCACTTCATAGCATGTGACAGCTAACTGAACTCAAACACACACATAAGTTGGCAGCAGTGAGTTGCAAGCACCTACCTACCTATCTACAGAACACTGTACATTAGGCAAGTACCATGGCACAAGTCTGACTTACATAGGTTCATAGGTGTGTACTAGGCAAATGGCCCTGGAGCCTTTACAAGCCTAGCCCATAGGATTACCCCAACATCGTGCCACCAGACTTTAGTTCCCAGTGCCTCTGTCGAGTAGAGCCACTGGAGTGATCCCCATGGTGGATTTTCTATTTCCCATCCACTCATCAAGATTTCTCTTGAAGAGGGCCAGTGAGGTGCTCTGTTTGACATGTATGGGAAGTCTATTCCATAGCATGGGGGTTATAAACTTGTCCCTCCAGCATGTTCTGTTGATTGTGTTAATGAGGTTGATGTGTCTGGAGCGTGTGGTGCAGAGGGATTGGGATTTCTTTAGATGTGGCATTTCTAGCAGAGCTGGGTCAGACATGGCTTTGTAAGTCAAGCAGAGATCGCCTTTAAGTAGGCAATATGAGACAGAGAATAGTTGGACTTTTGTGAGTCTGTCCATATAGGAACATGTTTAAGGACTAGGATCCTCTTTGTGAGGTACTTTTGCGGCCTCTCCAGTTGTTGCAGGTGTCTAGTGAGGTACATGCCAAATGGGGCATTGTACTCTATGATTGACCTAATGAGAGAAGAGTAGAGGGAGACAATGACCTCTTTCTTCCTTGATTGCAAAACCCTTAGTAATGAGATGTGCCACATAGAAGGACTTTCTGACCACAGTGGCAATGTGGTGGTCAAAAGAGAGGTTGCTGTCAACCAGTGTTCCCAGACCTCTTATAACACCTTCTGTGTTCAGTGGACTACCATTGATGTGGTAATTCATGGGAACTTGTTTTTTCCCAAAGGGCATGATGACATATTTTTTGGCATTGAGCTTAAGGCCATGATTCTGACATCAGTCGTTGGTCTCAGTGAGGCCTTTCTGTAGGATGTCAACATCACTTGGAAAGTTAATAATGGCTCCCAACTTGCAATTATCTGCAAACTTTGTCAGCCAGAGTCCCTTTGTGTTGGCCTGGATTTCAGAGAAGAATATACCAAACAGGAGAGGACCCAGGACTGATACCTGTGGGACTCCACTCATGACTGGTCAGCAGTCTGACTTGGAGTCAGCTACTTTCACACTGTGGGTTCTATGTGAGTCAGTTTGCAACCCACCTATTGATATAGGGGTTGATGCCTAGCTTAGTGAGTTTTTCTATGATTCCGGAGTGCGGAATGGTATCAAAGGCCTTACCCAGATGAAGGTAGGCTGTATGAACCACCTTGCCTTTATCCACAGCTCTGGTGACCAACTCAAAGAACCAAGTTGAGCAGGCATGATCTACCCTTCAGAAAACCAAACTGTGTGGGATTCAGAGTTTGTAGATTCCCTATATCCTTGTTTATTAGGTCCATGATGATGCATTCCATAGCTTTGTATATCATACTTGTCAGGCTAATGGGGTAATAGTTCCCAGGGTCTGTAGTCACTCCTCTTTTGTGGAGAGGGATGACTATAGCAGTGCGCTATGTGGTAGGGAAAGTGCTGTTTTAACCTGTGCAACAGTAATACTGGGTGCCAGGCATTCTACTGGTGTTGTGATTGGTCCTTTGAGGGGTGGGGTAAAATTGGCACTGAATCTGTCTCTCAGCATATTGGCTATATCTGTTGGCTCAGTATAGGAGGTACCATTGTGCAGTAGCTCAGAGCAAATTTGGGTACTGCAGTGGAGATTCTTTACATAACTATAGAAGGCCTTGTGGTTGTCTTTACTATCTGCTGCAATTCTGTTTTCATAGCTAGCTTTAGAGGATTTGATGAGGAATCTCAACTTTTTGTTGAGGCTGATAAGGGAGTTTTTCCAGTCTTCGGACTTCACCATATTCTGCATCAGTTTCCTCTTTCTGTTGTAGAGTTTGTTTATGGCATGGGACCACCAGATTGGCTTCCTTTTTTCTTGGAGGAGAGTGTCTTGGTTCTATTGGGTATGTTGAGATCTATGTATTTGTGTACATGTTCATACAGTGCATTGGTGTATGATTCGACGGTCATGCAACTATTCTCCATTTGCATGGGTACCGTGAAGTTAGCCACCTTGGTTTTTAGGAGCCTAAAGTTAGCTTTGCAGAAGTTTTTCATGGTGGTTACCTTTGCGGGGGGGGGTGGATTTCTAAGGTGATGGTTTGTGGTCAGATCTAAGCAGGGAGGAGTTGACTATTGGTGTAGAGAAATGGTCACCCATGTTGGTAATGACCAGGTCAAGGATGTTGCTACCTCAAGTGGGGGTAAGTATGAGCTGGTCTAGGTCATTGTAATTAATGAATTCCAGGAAACGTTGGGCAAGTGTATTAGTACATGAATAGCTTTCCCAGTTAATGGAGGGGTAGTTGAAGTTGCCCAGTATGAGAGTGTTAGGTTGGACCCTAATATTCTCCAGGGTGCTTAGGAACATGGAGTGTGAGTCTTGGAACATGGTTGGGGACCTATAGCAGGCTATGACCTGAATCGCTATCTTACCCAATGTTAGCTGCACTGGAAGTATCTCTGATGCATTATGTTGGGCTACTAGTCTGGAGGCGTGCACATCCTTTATGAATATGGAAACACCACCACCTTTGGAGCTTTGGTCCAAGATCTGGGGCCGAAAGGTGTGGAATGAGTTATAGCCTAGCAGTGCAGGGGTGCTTTCTGCTGCCTTGAACAAGGTCTCTGTTACAGGACAAATGTCGATGTTCTCCATTTTAAGGAGTGCTTTGAGTGAATGCATTTTGAGATTTAGACTTCTAGCATTGAGCAGCATGACCCTCAGATTACATTTGCCATAAAGTGCATCAGACATCACTTTATGGCAGATGACATTATCAGTGTCATTATCAGTGTGTGTTGAGAAGAAGATGGATCCTGAATGTGAACTAATTGAACACAAACGCATCAGCTGATCATAGTGAGACTAGAACCCCTACCAAGCTATATATATAAATCATTACTTAACGTAAGCACTACAGCACAAGCTTGACTTTTACACTGTTCCAGAGCACTTTACATAGGGTTGCCACCTTCCTTCACGGCTAAAACCGGAGCAAAGCCACGCCCCTCGCGTCACCAGTAACCCCGCCCACCCCTCTCCTGCCAACATACCTCGTATTTTGTGATGTCACGACAGCATCACTCAACGGGAACGCCCTCTTTTTTCGTTCCCACCGCCTGCTTTTGGCTGATTTACTATGCTTTTCTGTAAAAAAAGCATAGTAAATCAGCCGATTTACAAACTCTGATAGTCTGTTTCCTTTTTGAAACAGAATACCAGAGTTTGTACAGTGTTTTCCGGACTACCGGAGAATCAGTTTGATTTCCTGATAGTCCGGAAAAAAAACGGAGGGGTGGCAAGCCTAACTTTACAGCAGATGATATCATCAGTGTATGTTTGTAAGAAGATGTTGGGAGGCTTGTATGAAATGGCTGTATAAGCATGTACAACTGTAAAAATGTTTGTTCTCCATGAGACTTGATTGCTGAAAGTAGTATATGGACTCATACTCTTCTGACTACATGCACACACACACAAGTTGACTGCAGTTTGATTAGAACCCCTACTTAACTAGTTACACAATCGAGGGAACACAGTACTTAATACATGCCCCAAGGCAAAAGTCTGACGTTTACACTGTTTCAGAACACTTTATAGTAGATAATATCATCAGTGTATGTTTGTGAGAAGATTTTAGGGGGCCTGTATGAAATGGCTTTGTAGGCACATATTATTGTAAAAATGTTTGCTCTCCATGAGACTTCATTGATGATAGCAGAATATAGACTTATGCTCTTTTAAAAATGCACACAAACATACTTGCATATACAGACAGACACACAATTTGGCTGTTGTTAAATTAACCTCTACCTAACTATTTTGTTCCCATTTGCAGAACACATTAGTTAATATTTGGACCATCACCAAAGTCTGATTTTTTCCTTGTCATACTAGTCTTTATAGATGATGTCATCAGCATTCTATAATGCGGGTAACATATCCTGTTATGAAAGTGATGTGCAAAGTGTGGTCTTTCTAATTTCTGTTTTGGTTCCAATGTGCACATATAAAAACTTTAAAAGACAAGAGTTCTTAAACTATATGCAATAAGCTGTCAGGAATGCATGTTGCAGAAATGAGACATACATGCACCTGTTTCTCAATATGTTGTGTACATAACACACTTTCATTCATAGACACAAACGTAAACACACACATTTTGTGATCAGCATGGATACAAGTGTTGATGTAAGTGTGTTCATATTGTGATAAATTGATATCCAAAGTAAACATGTATAAGACAATCTCAATATCTATTGTCAGTATAAAACTTTAAATAATGTACCAGTGTAGTTGTGCTATTTATTTTTGTAGTGTAGGTAATATTTCACCTATTACTGGCATATCCATTTTCAAGTGCATGGGTGCAGGGTTCATATGAGTCAGGGTAAACATCTGTTCAGTCACTAACAAGTCCCTTCTCTTTGGCTCCCTTCAGTTGTGTTTTAATTGGGTTTTGATGGGATGAAGAATAACTGGGCAATAACCATAGTAGTACATGCCAAAAACCTCTAAACATAGAACACCACTGAGCAACTGGTTTGCGTAAATGATGGCAAAGTGTTTGCACAAGTGAGATTCACATTTAATGACTACAACTTGAACTTGAGAAGTAGTTATGCGTATATGCTTTGAGAAAAATAGCTGACAGATACTGAGGTGTTCATAATGTAGTTTAAATCGGAAATGTTTTGTCATAACTTTTGTGACATTAAGAACTGTTGCCTTCCCTGTTTATGTGGAGTTACATGTCAAACAAACATAGTTCCATGCTTACATGGGAAAATATTGATATTTCTATTGGTTCGCCTTCTTTCATCCAAACAGGGTAAGTGGTGAGGTGCATCCATCAGCACTTTGGACACAAATGCACCTGCTGCTTAGCTTTCCCTGTGGCAGCAGGTGTAAGAGCAGTGAACTTTTGTTTATCGCAAAGATGGATAGGGTTTGAATACATGTCAATCTAATTGTTCTACATATGGTGTCAGGATGGCATTACATAAGTAAATGTAATAATTCCTGCAAATGTAAGAAACGATGACTACAATGAAGTACTGGATAAAAATAAACAGCAGTCAAGTGATTTATGTCAACAGTATACATATGGATTTGCTTTTTAATACATTCAGCAGTCTAAATAGCTGCTCAAGCAAATGTTTCAAAGTACTTCATTCACTCTGCTTTAACTCTGTGTTCCTTTAGCACAGCGAATTTAAGCAGCATTGAGCAGAGGTAACCATAGGACACAGAGAGTCATTCACCATTGCTTGGTATTGGTGTGAAATGCCAAACTGCATGCAAATGTAGAAGTCAAAAAGTGAAGGCCTTTACTAGGGGTTTATTATTTATGTGTGTGGTGTGTGAGTCTATTTTTTGACTGGATTAAAGGTGTAAAAAAGGGGTAGATAGAAAAGTGGTGAAATGGAGAGCAAGCAGGAGGAAAAACAAAGGGAAAGCAATATAGAAATGTGAAGGAGGGAATTAGGAAAGAGCCATAGCTAGCCATTTATTCAACAGTGTAATATGAATATGGAGAGAACATTGGATGAATTTAGACTGTCACCATAACACAGATGATTGATAACAACACAATCATGTTGTATAGTCAATTGGACTGAATCAAGTGTGTTAAGAAGACACATGTTCAAAGTGGAGAGATATGTATGGGACAATTTATTTTGTGGGACAGCTACCCAGTTTTTTTATTTTATTTCAAAAAGAGAGGGATGTTGGGGAAGGGACATAGGAATGTCAGGGTCAGGTAAGAGGGTAGGTGAGGAAGTAGATGCAGACAAACAGGACAAACAAGACAGAGACAGGGATAGTGAGGGGCATAAAGGGTTGGGAGACACCATGAGTGGAGAAAGGGAGGGGACATTGGAGGTACATGCCTGTCAATCATAGGGCTAGTGAGAATCTAGTCTTCATCCTCAGAACTATCGTCACTGTTCTCTTCCTCAGCCACCTGTTGGATTGTTTGACATTTAAGGTTTCTTTGCATTGCCACAAGCATGTTCTGTAGATGGCTGAGGCATGCACCAGTGGCACTTTCTAAAACCTCATGTACCATGCCTTGCAGCTCCTGGCAGGTGACAAAATCCCCACCTCTACCAATACTCCCAGAGGGTAGCACTGCACCTGCTGCTGGGTTAATGCTGACTTATGTTGAGGGCCAGGTAGTGCAGAGGCTGCAGAGGCAGTACTGCTAGATTACATCCCCGATGTGCTGGGCATTAGTGCAGCATCCATGGAGGGGTGGCAAGCTGAGTCACAGCAGATGGCCTACATCCGTGTGCTGGAGATTATTTTGTTAGTTGCCAGAAAATTATGACATTAGGGTGGCGCAGTGGTTAATGCTGTCACCTCACAGCAAGAGGTTCTCCGGTTCGATTCTCGGCTGGGGTGCCTTCTGTGTGGAGTTTGCATGTTCTCCCTGTGTTCGCGTGGGTTTCATCCAGGTACTCCAGTTTCCTCCCACATTCTAAAGACATGCTTCTGGAGCATTTCTCCCCAGGCCTCCGCTGATAGCAAGATCTGTGGAACCTAGACGGACTTTCCCGGTCAACAAATGTTAAATAAATAAAAAAATAAAATAAATCAGAATAGTGTGATCACATATATAAAAATAAAAAAAGAGGTAAGGGGTGGGGTAAGAGAAAAAAAGATAATTAGAACCATTATATTTCACATAAATAATTTAGTACAATAAAAATATATATATTTTTTACGTTAACTATACTTTTTAAAAATCCAAAATAAGATTGAGAATTGTTTCAAATAATCCTTGCAATATACATATATTGCACATATACTTTTAACAATAAAGAGTAAGTTAACACATGGCATTTATGAGAGTTTTGTTGAAATTAATATTATTTTTTTATTAGTATGGATTTGTGGGATTTGAACTCACAACATCTGAAAGTAGTGTTAAATCTGACTCCTACAGTTGCCTTGAGCTACAGAATAAAGCATGCATGTTTGCTTTTACAGTTAAGATATGCATGCCTAATTTGCTAGTAATGTATAGAAGAGCAATAATTTTAATAAAATAATGTTAATTTGTGCTGCATACATACCCCTTGCTTCTCTCAGTCTTTCTGGACTTCAACATGGGCTTCCCTGTTTGCTGAAATCTCCTGAGCAGTTGGAAAATAAATAAGGATAGAAAAATAATGAAACATTATGCATACAATTCTTGGCTTTCTCCAGGTTCTGTATCAGTTAAATTATCTTTATTTGTATACTTACACAACTGTGTGATGTCAGCAGTCCTAAACCCATCCAGCCACTGGTTGAGTTGTTCCTGCTTGCACCTTTTCAGGTCATTGCAATGATGCTTGCATTGCTCTCCTGTGAGTGGAATGCCAGTTGTACTGTAGACAACTTTGGCTACTGTTCTAAACCTCTGATTTATACTGAGACCCAGTATAGTCCCCCTGCAAAAGTCTATGACTGTATCACTTTACAAGGAGTGCAATGAATATTCTTGATCTTCTCTATACTCCATCTTTGAGCCATGAATTGGGCAGCATCTTGCCAGTTCCTGCAATGTCTGCACAGGTCATCCAACAACACTTAAAGTGATTTCCCACTAATTCATGATGTTGTGTTTTAACGGTCAGTGCACAAACCTGCACAACCATTCCAACCACATTTGCACAATGGTGTGCACAGAGCAGCACTGGCAAACAGAGAATAAGGCAGATTATGAAACAGGAAGGGTAATGTGACAGTTGGCATTAAATTATGGCTTGTCTGCTGCTATACCTGTTAAATGACTTGATTTTTAAGACATGAAATGAGGGTCATAAATTGTATGACTTGATGCATATTTTGTGGGGCCTTAAACACTGATCAAAATAATTTGTGCAATGTGGGTTTGAAAGCTATGTAAACCAGAGAATACGTATTCTTCCACATAGTGTTTTTCCTCATTGCCACAGAAGAAGTGTTTGTCAGACATGTTCATTAATTATACAGACACATTAAAGAGTGAGTGGTACTACACTTCAGTTAACTGTGAACATGTGTGACCTGACAAGGTCCTGGTTTATGCATTTCCATGTGTGATGCAGGAATAATGTGTGACAATATACTGGAAATGCATATACTTGTATTATTTGCAGGAAATATTTCTGAGTTATGGGTAAGTCCACAAAATACCTTCTGTTTTTCAGCTATAATTGTGTTACATGAGTTGTGAAGATGACTATCAATAAAGTATGAAGTCCATCCCAGGTCAAAAAAGAACCTTTTAATTATGGAAACATAATTGTCAGGATACCCCCAGTCACACATATAATTCATATATCAACTGCTATACATACTTATGTATAATTATCTTTATATTGTTAATTTTTATCGGAAATTAAGTGCAGCAGCATTAATAAAATTTGGAGTATGATGGATTGTAATCCAGCCTCACCTGTATTGTGGCCATGAACTTACAGCTGTTGCCACTCATTACTGTCCAGAGTGCCAATCACCATGCAATGCCACTTACCGTGTTTGCACACAGGAAGGTGGAACAAGTAAAAATGTATCTTTTTTTGTCTGTAGGTGTTCTTGAGCCGCAGATGTGTATGAGTGCTCACCACTGCTCAATGCCACGTACCGTGTTTGCATGGAGGAAAGTGAAAGAAGTAACAGTGTATCTCTGGAAAGTTCAATGTATCTTTTTGTATGCAGCAATAAGGCATGTTTGTGCACAGATGAGCTACACACAAACAAGACAGGCAAAGACAAAAATAAATTTTCTTTGTAAAAAATTCTTAATATCATTTATGCTTAAAAAATAAGGTGGGACTTGAACCATGGCCTAACTATCTTCTGTCCTGTGTGCCTCAACATCTTTACAACTGTGCTACACACACAGCTGATTCATATCTGTAATTTATGCTGTTCATATCATCCAAGTTGATATGTGTGATGTGTTTCACCTTGTGTGGACTAAGACTAGTGCCACACAAATATTAATATAAAAAAAAAACATTTTAACATATGTGCAATATTTTTACACAGATCTGGATCTGAACTATCATACTATTGAAACTACAAAAGACAGTGGGAGTATATTATCTCTTCTTGCCACAGACACATCTTTGCAGCAGGAAAGCAAATTATGTGCATACAAGCAATGCCCATTTCCTCTACAGTATTACTAGGTCATACCCTTGCAGATTCTCAGTTGGTTATACATGTGTTGCTTAGATATTCAGGACAATGAGTGACCACACAACCATTTATGACTATCTTTGCACAAATGCAGCTCTGTCTTCTCTTTCTATTGTGTTCATTCTTCCCTTATCTCTGTTGTAATCTCAGACATGGCATTCTATAATGCATTTTGTATCATTCTCATTTAACTTTATAATAACGAGTACATGATAGTGAAAAAAACATTTATCAGCACAGGCAGGAGAGTTTTTGTCTACTATGGAACAGAAATGAGAAATGTGTGCTGTTTAGTTCCATTTAAAAGCTTGCTAAAGTTACTTCTACACTTTGTAAGTGTATCCAGTGTGACACACCCACTGCAGGGAAGGTAGTCTGAATTGCTGCTCTGTCTTCTTTCTCTCTTCCACTAATTCGTAGCTGCAATCCATTAGCAACTAACAGTAGTGTAGAGCCTATATTATGTTTACATTTGCTGTACGAAGTCAAAAGTTTAGCATTCAGTAATTCTAATTAGCTCACCCCTCATTTGTATCTTCACCGTGATGAGAGGCCTGAATCTACACTACTAAAAGGTAACCATGTAGCTAGGGAACTTGAAGGTAGGGAGATTTGTGTATTTGGGCAAACAGAAGATTATTTCTTTGAAGGTGATTTATCTGCAGAGAAGGCTTCTAATTTTGCCAAGGTATGCCTGTATTATTCAAGTACATTCTTGACTTTGTTACATGTTACAAAGCAATTTAAATATCTAGTAGAAAATGTAACTTTTATCTCTGTGTGTTTCTTATAGTTCACTGTTGGCATAGGCATTTTTGGTAGCCATTTACATTTCTCAGATAGACAGGTTATTAATTTTCATCTCAAGGGTTATGTTAAAATTATATTTTACAATCTTCTGTGTTCTTGCAGAGAAATGTAATGTACATGTCAGTAGCACAGGTGGCATGCTTCTGAGATGGCCCAGGTCCACCTCCAGGGGAGTGGTGGGCACAGTGAGAGGTGACTGGCAATCATAAATTGACTTTTCTCTTGTCAGTGTGTACACATTCTGATAAATGTGCTGAAAGCATATATACCAATTTAAGTATGTGCTGTTTCTTGGTTTAAACAAAACTTCATTTGTTTGTTGTTTTGGGGGTTGGGCGCTACCTACATAGCTCTCAACCTTTTTGCACAAGAAATCTGGACAAAGCCTAAAATAATGGGGGCACAAAGCCCCAAGAATAGTGACATAATTAAAAAAATATTGCTTTTATAAACTTAAAAAGTTGCTAGATTAAGAGGATTTGTGTTAGCATGCATTTTCCAAAAAATATGACGTTTGAAACTCAAACCAATATCATTATTTATTGACTTCAATCCTCAGTGATTTGCCAGAAAACCACAACTTTTATGAGGGTTAGACAAAAAAATATGATGCAAAAATCTGGATATTTTACGAGAATCTGGACAGTTCAGAGCTATAGCCACCTACCATTTGTGTGTTTGAAGTGCTTTTCTCTTGAAAATGTGTAAGCATACTGATATTTCAGTGAAACTTAATACATTACTAAAGTGGTATTCCTGGGTTTGGACAAACATTGGTTTGTGGGTGAGGGTGAGGTGGGACAACCACATAACCTTCAGTTTTAATAACTGAAAAGTATGTTTTTATTGCTTAATGATGACAAATGTGTATGTAAGCAAGACTTTATTTTATGTGTTGTGTCCTTCTGTTTTTATGTCACACAGGATAATGTCACCTAAGCGTACAAATCCACTTAAACCCCCTTTCAGTGACTCAGAAAATAATATGATAGTGCAGGTAGTCAGTCATCATGGCACCTTTCTGCTTGAGAGAGGATGTGTGAATGTGGATGCCATATTGCAGATTTGAATCAGTTAGTGAATGATGTAAATGCATTTTGGGATTGCACCAGGACTTATGATCAGGTACATCATTGGGCCACTGATATGATTTGATCAGCCTGTAGGAGAGCAGTTGCAGTTGCCTAAGAATAGCTGGCTCTAGGGGGGACTACTACCAAGCTCCCACTGACCTAAATGAAGAGTTCCTGTGAACTGTTAGAGATCCAGACAGCTCATGAGAAACTGCACATCAATATGTTCTTGATGTCAGTGCTGACGTCTTTGGGAGGATCACTATGTCCCAGGAGCATCTGCCAGGTAAACTTACATATGCCAAGTTCTAGATTTGCTTGTATAGCGAAATATATAAATTTGAGTAATATTTCATGGGGGGTGTATTGTACCTATTGATAACTTAATACACATATACAACACAGTTGCTGATTACACATGGGCTGTGGGTGGACATGTCAGATAAGTTTCAGTTAAAAGTAATCTTACTGGACATATAGACAAATTGTGTACTCACCATCCCCCTGTGTTATTCCCATTGCAATGCTTAATTGTCATCCTTCCCTTGCTTCATTTCTTCCAGGACCATCTTCCTTACAAAGTGTGGAGTCATCTCCACACGGTAAGCAAAAAAGTGTTTTTTGGTTTATTGATGACCATTCATCAGATATATGCATTTAGCTGTATGTTTGAGGTGGGTGGGAGAGAGCTGTTGACAGTTAACCCAGTACACTGACCCCATGTTGAAAAAATGGGAAAATGGGGGCTGATGATGATGATGATGATGTGATGTGATGTGGGTGTAATGAATGTCTGTATTGCTGTACAATCTGCAATAGTGGGACCAGTGTTAGTTTGTTATCATATTTCTCATAATTCTTTACAACACCACAAGTTATCACTCTAGCAATATCCCTAAACTTAGTAGCACAACACTGCATTATGCACTCTCATACACACAGACACCACACATTATAATAATATTACACCACACTTTTTCAAGAACTAACGGACCAATTCAGAAAAGAACACATATGCACTCATTCCTCCTAAAAAAAACAATACTTATCTCACTCTCACCCAAACCCAACATCCAAATAACCATTTTAACCATTTTAACTCCACTCTCACCATAAGTATCCACCCCCCACCACCACCACCATCAATCCCCAACACAAAAAACTCAAACAAACATGTCAAACACAACACACCCACTTTCTCCCCACTTCCTTCAAACAAACACAAGCAAAACAGCAACCAAAACCAACCATAATTTTAAATATAAATATTAATATAATAAAATCAAAAAATAAAAGGCCACAAGTAGCACACACACACCCACACACATAGTTTAACAGAAACCTGCTAATAAATAAAAACAACTAAAGCTAAGCTTCTCCCTACGGCTACAGAGACAAGACATAAGACTACAATATCATAGGACCTGTTCTGTAAACTCTCTCTACAAGTCCAACTCTAGTTACCAAACTCACAACTCCCCACCCCCCCCAATAATTGGACATTACTTCACAACAACTTTCCTCACACCCTAACAAGGTCATCACCACAATATGTGATCTATATTTTATATGGTAATACACACCTACTTTAGATATTTCTTATCTCTTGTTCTTCCACATACTCTGAAGACTTTCACCTTATGGGAGGGGACTTCAACCTAGATTCACCCACCTATCTGGGGACCCCCACCAGTAATAATAAATTCCCATGGCTACCAAAGCAGCTCCAACAAGGTCCAATAAAATGAAAAAAAAAAAGCTGGTCCAAATCAAACTCCATGGTGATAAACACAGGCAGTCTCCCCCCACCTTGACTCCCCAGTCTCCCACCTCTCCCCATAAGGAACACACATAGTCATTATATAAATTATATCCATATGTAAAACCACTAACTATATATAAACTAGAAACACAAAAAAAAAACTCTCTCACTATCCTATCACTAGAACCACAAAACAAACCCTGGACCCTAAAACTGTGACCCACCCTGTAAAAACCTTTTTCGCCAAAAACATACAAATCATTCTGACAACACTAAAACCCAAAACAACAAAACAAAACCAAGACAATAGAACCTCCAAAAAACAAAAACTCAAGGTTAAAAACCACCAAACCAAAAGTAAAGAAGAAAAAAACCAAACAACTAAAAAAAGAAACAAAAACACTGCCTAAAATGCTACTATCAAAAACTAAACTGCAAATAAAAAAAAAACCGGCAAAAACTGACACAAAAAAAAAACATTACACTAACAAAAATAATACCAACAACAAACAAAAAACCAAAAATAAAAAACCACCCAAAAAAATAAATCAAAATCAACCAGCTAACCAACCACACCCAAAAAAACAACCCCAAACCAACCTTCCACACCCCCACCAACACAAATCCTTTGAATCACACCTCAACATCTCAGGACAGTTCCTCTCACCTTAGTATCCCCCCACAAAAACAAAACTCTCATCAATCCCCCCACCAAAATCCCCACACTCTTATCAAAAACAACAGCAACAGTTTCCCTCCAAACTCAACACTATCAAACTCGACCTACAGCCCTTCTATATCCAAAAACCCACCTTAGATTTTCCCTATGTGTTTCAACAGTACCAAAAAGATAAAAATCTCCCACTCTCAACTATCATAAACAAATCAAGAAAATAAAACTATGTACCCAAAAACTATAACCTTCCAAGCCCCCACCCATACACCCATATCCACCATCCTCACAGAAACTTCACCCTAGAAAATGCATCCTAAAAAGACCTATCCAATGCTCTAATGCTCCTAATCCATATCCATAAAGTCATCCTCTCAAAGACCTGGCACTCTCCTGTGCTCTACAGCCTATACACAGCATCCATCCAGACCACCAGCCAAGTTGCTCTCTCTAAAAAGTACAACATCACACTGCTAACTCTTTTTTACTGTAATCTCAAGCTACCAAACTTGTCCAAACCAAATATCACAGAAAAAATTAGCTATCAACCTCACCCACCCAATACTATAAAATCTATCTAAATCCAGCAATATCTCTTATCTAATTCCACTCTTACCTGGTTCTCAGCTACCTCTCTCCTCAAATTACCCAATCAGCTCTCCAGCAATATTCTCTCTCCATCACAATTCCACTACAGGACACCCACACACACACAGCATGCACAAACTCACCACTCTGACACACAGTCACTCACTTGCCACTTCTCCACATCTGTAACATCTGCAAAACCAAATAACTATGATACCACCACTTCTAACCAACTCACTAACAACTCAAAGCCCACTTTAAAAACTCAACACTTAGAAAATTGACAACAAAAACTCATTTCAAAGCTAACAAAACACTACCAGTCAATTCACCCAGTATCCCACAAATGCTACTCCATAACTCCAGTCCAATCCACTAAGCTATTGGGAATAACCATATCCAAACACCCTAAAACCATTGCTAACAGTAGACATCTCTACATATAAAAAATATTTATCACCTGATGCCTAAAAACTCTACTAAACAAACAACTAAACTGGCTAACACAAGATCAGCCATAGCTACACTCCAACTTCCAACAACAAAAGCCATCTCCCACCAACTCATTCTATCACATCAAAACTAAGCTCCACCCCACCTTAGCTAATCTCCTCACAGACCTGAATCAGCTTTGCTCTGCTAATCTATATTGCCCTACCTCTAACTGAATTGCAGCAGACAGCTCCACTGTACTGAACCTCCTAACCTCTACAAGCTCAATCAGCTCAATCATTAGTAACCTCCCCACCTCACAAACTCTTGTTTTGCCCCAGCATTCTATCACTGGCTAAAAATCACTCAAATAAAAGGTCTAGCCTAAATCAACACATCATCCTAGCTACAAATCAAAATCCAAGGCAACTAAACTAAGCTAAATTATAGTACAATACAAAGAAAGCTTGGATAAAACACACAGCTAGCACAAATCAAAAATCCAACAAAAACTTTCCTCTCCCCTCTTAAAGCACAAATCAAAAAATCAAAGTTGGCAGTGCCACCCTATCTCTCTGTACTCAAGTTTACAATTGCATAAAATATGCATACTAAATCTAGAGCAATCAATAATAGTTTTTCAATCTTTTAAACATATATATCTTTCTTTGTCATGTTTTATAATATATACTCTAAATGTATGTATGTTCTTAACCTGTCCACCAAATCTCTGTGTGTACTACATCTTAATTTTACCTTGTTATTTTGTAAAATTACTCTTTTTTTTTTCATCTTTTGTGTGCTGTTCTTTTACCTTTACTACTGTTGTAAATGTCTTCTCCTGTAATTTGTTTGTATACATGTAATGTGTAAAAATAGTGTAATGTGTCTATGTTGTGTTAACTTTTTTCCCTCCCCTCTGCTGAAAAAAGGGCCTTTTGGTCGGGTCAAATATAAATTGTTTTAATATTTAGTTTAGTAGTAATTTTATTCCTGTGTTTGTTGCTGATTATCACAACTGATCTTGGTTCCTAGCACCTGATATCGGAGTATCAATAGTCTCTGATGATGATGGTGGCCAAACAGAAGCACAGTTGGGGGGTGCAGAGGTTGAATCTGACACTCAGGTTGACATTCAGCTATCCCCTGCATTTCTATCAGACACAGTCAGCATGCCTACTTAAACCTATTCCACTGAGCCATCAGATATTGGACAGGTGGAGGGTGAGACACTTCATCAGGGTAGTGTGATTACTGTGGCTTTAGTGCTGGTTGACTCTGGCTGTAGTCAAAAATGTGGGCAAGGTGCCACACAGGACAGTTGGTGGGGGTTCTCAGAAGAGACCTGCTGTCCACCCTTCACCTAATCCTGGTGTGTCATTACATGTCACTTGATGTATGTTTTCGGCTGTCATGGAGACACAGTCACATTACACTAGGACCTCTGAGGGCATGCTTAGGGTTGTAGATGTGGCACAGGCTGACATGCGTGACTGCCTCCACCATGCGGCTGATTCAGTGAATCAGATGAATGACACAATGGAATGGCCAGTGTCTGTGATGGAGCATTTGCTGAGAGAGGGATAGCATCCACATGGATGTAGGTCATCAAAATCATCTGCTGTTAGCCAACGTGGCCATGCCCGATCATGCTCCCATAGTGGCAATATTTCCACTGCTCCATCAGTGGTTGATGTGTCCACACTGAGACCTGGTAAGCCATGGAGTTGTTGTCCTGGGCATACTTGTGAGGTGAGCTCATTCAGCACACATCAGTCATATTCCGGTAGCACCAGCACATCTGACCATGGGCATGAATATGCCAGTGCAACTCCTGGGAGTGCAAGTTCTCACAGTCGGGGTTGACAGCAATGAACTGTTAACTCTACCATGCATGGCTCACACCTGTCTGACATGCCAGGACACAGAGCTAGCACAGAGCTTGGCTGTGTTCTTGCAGACACTCACACACATGTTTTACCTCGAGTGCCCATACAGACACACATACATAACAGGTAAACAGGTACATGGGTCATTTGTGAGGTTTGCAGCTCATTCTCTCTCATTAGCCATTTGATAATTAGCTAAATGTCTGCCTGCCTGTCTTTCTTTCTTACACACACTCACTACCTTTGTGTCAGCCTTGGCCTCTTGCACCCCCCCCCCCCAAACAACACCCTGTGCAAATGATGATAACTGAAATCCCCTTGTTTCTATCTTTTGGATTCAGGGATGCATAAGTCTTTTTTCTGATGCACAGGGTTCATAGATGACTGAGTGCTTAGTAATGCTTGGGATGCTCTTTTGATAACTGTACTGCTTTCTTACAGGTTTCTGTATTGTGGTATATCTTTGAAGCATGAGGCCTATTAGTTGGTAAACAGCAGACATCTGTTGACATAAGCCAATTCTGTCACATATTGATGTTATTGCTGTAAAACTCATCCACCTTTTACTTAGATACTTTACCAAGTAACAGTATGCTATGTTCTGCCATTCATTTGTGTTGTTAGCCATTTATTTTTCTGTTCCCGGTTCAACACTTTCCTTGACAGTCCTGCAGTTACAAGTGTTTTAATTCATGGCTGACTCTGTCTGATGCTATCAGTACTCATCTATTGCATGGGTAAGTAAAGACTGTGAACATTGTCTTGCATCAATTTTACTGTATGTATGTGCATAGAATGAAATTTGTACCCTTAGGTGGTCAGCATGTGTGCTATCCATTGCCTGTTGGCCAGGGTAAGGGCATGTTATGCACACCTACATCTAACTGCACCCACAGCGGCTGGTGGCTCCCCCTCTGAGTCCTCACCTGTGTGTAGCTGTGGTGGCCTTGCTAGTGGTAGTAGGATGTGTGCCCCTTCCCCTTGGTGTTCCTGTTTTAGCTGTTTTCTCAGGATAATATTGTGAAGGATAGCACAGACAGTGATAATTTGTACACAAGTACTGGGATCGCACTGCAGCACCCCCCCTGATGTACCTAGACACTGGAACCATGACATCACCAGCCCAAACATGCTCTATCATATTTCTTTTTTGAGAGTGCATCTCATTATAGTATTCTTTAGTGGGTGGGTGTGCATTTCGGATGGGCATCATCAGCCACAGTTCAAGTGCATGCCCTGCATCAGCCAATAAGTGACCTTGTGGGATATCAGTTTCAACAACTGGCTAAAGTATTGGTGTCATTCAAAGGGGATCCAGTGTCTGTCTGCCTGGGATGACATGCTCGACAAGCCACGTTGCTTCGCTAGGGACGGCTTGCACCTGTCACCCTTAGGCTTTCGTATACTGGCCAAGGCTCTTGCCACCCCTATAGTGCCTTTTTTAGGCAAGGCTCAAAGGACAAACCCACCTCCATAGACAACCAACGATAAAAAAACTAAAGGTAATGCTACTCAATGCCAGAAGTTTAAACCTCAAGATGCACGCACTCGAGGCTCTCCTCATTATGGAGAAAATCGATGTCTGTGCAGTAACAGAAACCTGGTTCAAGGCTCCTGTGAGCACCCCAGCACTACCAGGTTATAATTCATACCATGCGTTTTGGCCCTAAAACTCGGACCGAAGCACAAAAGGAGGGGGAGTATCTATATTCATCAAAGATACCTACACCTCCAGGTTAGTGGCACTGCACGAAGCATCGGAAACCATCCATGTGCAACTAACAGCTGGCAAAACTGCCTTTCAGTTTGTAGCCTGCTACAGAACACCATCCCTATTACAGGAACCCCACTTGGCATTCCTGAGAACACTGGAGAATATGAAGGTCTCTCCAAACACTATGTTATTGGGTGACTTCAACTACCCAAGCATCGACTGGGAAAACTACTCAAGCCCAAACACCCTCGCCCAACGGTTCCTTGAATTTATAAACTCTAACGCAATGGAACAACTGGTCACCACTCCACAAGAGGGAACAACATATTGGACCTGGTCATCACCAACATGGAGACTCTATGTTCCATACCAGAGGTAAACCCCTCATTGGTAAGATCAAACCATAAATAAATTTCCCTGGACATCCATATCCCATCCCCACTCCCAGCCAAGGAAATCACTGTAAAGAATTTCTCAAAAGCCAACTTTGCACTTCTCAGGACTGAGGTGGAATCCTTCAAAGCCCCTGGGCCAGAGGATAATACAGCCCAATCTGCAGAATCCTTTACAAATGCATTCTATGAGCACCTGCAGGAATGCATGGATTGTGCTATCCCAAATAAAACCAAGACTCACTCCTCCAAAAACAAGAGACCGGTCTGGTGGACCCCGGCCATAAATAAGCTATACAACAGAAGGAGGAAGCTACTACATGACAGAGCAAAATCCCAAAAAGAGAAGGCATCTCTGATCAGTATTAGCAAGAAACTTCGATCCCTCATAAAATCATCAAAGGCCAGCTTCAAAAGAAAAATTGCCCTAGACACTAAAGATAATCACAAGGCCTTCTTTAGTTATGTCAGGAACATGGGCGGAAACTCCCAGATATGCTCTGAATTGTTGCATAACGGTACAAAATATACCGAACCTACAGACATAGCCAACATCCTGGCAGACAGATTCAGCGCAAACTCCCCCCCCCCCCCCCCCAAAGGAGCAAATGCCTATCCTAACTGAATGCAACCTCCATGACATCATAGATGCACAGGTGAAAGCTGCCCTCTCCAAAGCAAAAAACACAGCATCTATGGGACCGGACAGTGTCCCAAGCTGTGTCTTACACGAGCTCCAAAAAGAACTGAACCCTCACATTAAGTCACTGTTCAAACTTAGCCTTACTACAGGATATGTACCCAAAGAATGACGTACAGCTACAGTGGTCCCACTCCACAAAGGTGGTGCCACAACGGACCCCGGAAACTATCGCCCCATAAGCCTGACTAGTCTGGTCTGTAAAGCTATGGAGCATATTATCATGGAACTCATAAAGAATGGAAGACGTAAATATATAATGCAAAGATAAGACTGTTTAAGAATCACTTCACAATTCCTGAAGTTCAAGTTCCAGATGAAGCTCTCAAAAAGCAAAACTCTGTGAGAGAAGATGATCAGCAGGACCAAACTGGCAGTTTCTAGATATGGAAGATCTAATATTAGAACTAAAAAGATTCAATGACCCTTCCTGCATCTGTACAAAGTTTAAAATTAACAACAGAAGAAAAAGACTGAATACTACCAAAACATTATTTTGAAGTGTATCACGCAATGTCTCATTCTTTTATTTGCCCATGGCATCTCCGTACATGATTAATAGCAGCAGTTATCAGCAAACGTGTGCAGTAAATCTGCCCTATATAGTAATTATTTGTAGTGTAGTATCTACATTGCATCCTACAGCAAGGAAAACAGAGTCTAGTTTTAAACCAGTGTTAAAAAGGGAGTTATGTCATGTGGTGTTTCTCTAATGCCAGTTTCAATAAATATTTCAAAATACTATTATCTATTTTGCTTGAAACTTACTCTTTATCTATCGTGACAACGTCTAACAGAATTATCTTATACTGCTGTCCTGCAGGATTGTTGAATGTTAACCTAGTAAAATATGTGCACCATTTAATTTCACAGTCTTATTTTACAATAATTATATCTGTTTGTAGGCTGAATATATCCATGCATTTTTTTACATTTTATCAGTTCACAATAAATATCATGATCGTGATCAAACTGTTTATTCCTTGTTGACTCCTTAACTGTGTTCTCTCAGCTTGCTCTCTATCAGCCAAGCTTTCTTTTCCTCTCCATACTGCCAGCACACTATTTAAAGTCCTGCATACTGAATAATCGGTTGCAATGAAAAATCGTTCAACACACAGCTCTGCTATCTCTCACCTCACAATGCCTCTCTTTATATCTGCAAAGTATGTTATTTAAGGCATTATCTACTCTCTAGCAAGTCGGTACAATGTAAAGTAGCTCTGCAGCAAGGAACCCCCTCCCCCATTCTTAAAAGACTGTCTGTTAGTTTCAACAAACTTATGTCTATTAAATGCTGCACTATGCCTGCTTTAAGACATTTCTTACTTGATAATAGTATACAACAAAACTCTTTTTTCTTACAATTAACAGTACAAAGCTTTTTTCTGTTAAAGATTTTTTGCTTCTGGACTGTGCTTACCTCTGAGCTCAGCTCAGCCTGCTCACTCTGCTCCCCTACCCTACCCCCATTCACACCCACTGCCACTTTCCTTAAATTTAGAATTACACCTAAACCACGCCTTCTAACTCATTGTTCTATAACTTGCAGCTACCTCATCCAGCACACCCATAATCAATTATTTCTTTCACTTTATCCCCTCCCACCTCACTAACCACTATTTCATCCCTCACACAACACTGTCTCCCCTACCATATCACTTTATCAGTACATTTCTCTCTCTACTAAACTTCACACACCAATACACCCATATTTTTCTCCTATTTCTCTACTATTCACCATGTCAATTATCACTGCTCTTCTGAGCAGCTCTCTCCTACTCATTACCCTCTACCTCGCCTCCCATCTCATTACTTTCATCACATCAAACATAACACACTACCACTCTCCTACACTCCCCACTATTACATACCATACAAAACTAAATATCTATCTGTTCTAACCTCTACACTAACTCTAACATGTTACTCTTCCACTATAAATATGTCCATACCCCGAACCCTCCTCCCTATCCAGATTTCTTTCATCGACTAATATTCAAGCTCAAACTATCTCTTCTTCTACACTCGCTAACAGAAATCAAACTCCAAGCTGACATACATCCTAACCCGGGGTCCACACAGCTACTCCCACCACACCCAATAATGCCCACAAGACCTGCTAATATTACCATCCATCTTCCTCCCCTAAAAAAATTCCAAATCAGACTTACTCATAACTAATTTTAACCTCAGATGTGCCACAAAAAAACTAGTGAATTTCATGCAGCCCTAGCTACCTACACTCCTGATATTGTAATTATTACCGAGACATGGCTAAAACCCCACATTAAAGATGAGGAAATACTTACTAGTGATTATAATGCTATTAGACAAGATAGGCTGAACAAGCATGGTGAAGGCATTGCCATCATGTATAAAAATTTCCTCAGAATTGAAAAATTAATCTGTACTCCCCAAGATCTATCAGAAGCAGAAAGTCTAACCACCCGATTTGAGGTAAATCCACATAAAACCATCATAATTATTGACTCCTACCTACCACCAGGAAATAATCTACATACCATTGAAAGTCTTCTATCTTGGGCATCCTCTACTTTCAAACAAGAAACTATAGTGCTACGCGATTTCAACTTGGACTAGCTATCTTGCTCATCTGTCAACCCCACCAATTTTGTCAATCCATTCAGTTTCACCTAAACTATAAACTCCCTCACTATAATTGACAAACACACTAAGAAAGAATCTATTCTAGACTGGATACTAACCAATAAGCCCAAACTTGCCCACCATGCTGGGGGCCTTCCCGATTCTCTCAGTGTTCACTCCCCTACCTTTTTACTAATGAAACACATTAACTCCCCTTGTAATGTCATTTTCAAACATATAGACAACAAAATAAACTTTTCCCCTACCATCTTAAATTCCCTACTTCAAAACTTCAACTGGTCACCTCTAAAATCACTCCAAATAAACAAAGCTGTACAATATTTTAATTATACCTTCCTCAACATCCTTAATAACTTCACTTCAACAAGAAAAATATGCTCCAAAGCCAAAAATATACCTTGGATAACCAAATACATTAAATCTCTCCTTAAACAAAGGGAAAGAGCCTGAACTACTTATCAAACTTCCAAAACCTCAGAAAACCTCACCTCTTACAAACAACTAAGAAACCTAACTAAGAAGCAAATATTATCTGACAAAAAATATTATTTTCTAGCCTGTCTGCAAAAACACATAAATAACCCACAAAAATGTGTTAAAACATTAACTATCTCCTCAGCCCTGGCAAAACCCCTACCCCTGCACCATCTGCAACCCCAATAGTACTGAATGCCTAGCATCCTAATTTAACTCTCATTTCATCACAACTATCACCTCACTTTTAAACAACAACAAATCTAACCAATCACTTACAGTGCCTACCTCCACTAACTCTAAACCCAACTACTTCTCCTTTAAACCCATACAAACCTCTTATATCAAAAAACTCCTATTAAGATGAAAACCTACTTGTCTAGCAACTGAACAACTCCCTAGTGACTTTTTAAAAACTGCTACCAGCTCCATCACCTACCCCGTATCTATCCTAATCAATCGATCCATTGCAGAACAATATGTCCCCATACTCTGGTAAATATCCCATATCATCCCTCTTCACAAGGGAGGCCCACCTAAAGATCTCTTTGATTATTAACCCATTGCCATTCTCTCACCCCTAGCCAAAATCTTAGAGAAATGTATCTATAAGCAGCTCCTAGACCACCTCACTACAAATAACCTCTTATCTAGTTCACAACACGGCTTCCATCCAAAACACAGTACCTGCACATCCCTCATAAGTTTCACTAACTTCATCAACCTCCTCACAAACAATGGACAACTAGTCTCTACCATATTTCTTGATATGTCCAAAGCTTTTCATATGGTATCCCACCAACTACTACTTAACACTCTAGCCTCCTTCACCCTCCTTCACTCTCAACTCTACAGCTCTCAACTGGTTCTTTAGCTACCGTACTAATTGACAGCAGACAACTACATGTGATAATAAACTCTCAACGCTTCTCCCAGTCTCTGTTCCGGTTCCCCAGGGTTCCATCCGTGGCCCTCTCCTTTTTATTATATTCACAATAGTCTAAACACTGTTACTAAATCTGCATCTATCATTCAATATACCAACGATGCTACTCTTATTTGCTCTGCTCCCACACCCCAAGAACTCCAGGATAAACTGCAAAAATAATTTCTAGATATGAAAAATTACCTAAATGAACTTTAACACATCCTAAACCTAAACAAATCAAAGTTAATGATCTTCTCCAACAGAAAATCCAAAGCAAACCAACCTCCTCTCTCTATCTACTCCACTAATGGCACTATAATAGAACCAGTTAACCAAACAAAACTAGTTGGTGTCACAATAGACAACAACCTAACATTCAATAAACACATATCACTTGCAATTAAAAAAGTTCACATCAAACTTGGTGCACTATATAGGGCCAAGCATTACCTCACTCAAAATGCCAGACTAGCCATAGCTAGATCCCAACGCCTATCAACTCTCTTCTATTGTTCTCAAATTTTCACTAACTTGCACATCTGATTTACATCTACTTGATTCCTGCTATACTAAAATAGCAAAACTTGCTGCTAATATACCCAACAGGACCCATCATTGCATTGCTCTTTAAAAATTACACTAGCTTGAATTTCCCAATCTGTTATTGCTCAATCAGCTCACCACTGCCCACTCCATCATCCACAAACCAGAAAACTGCCCTGCTCTCTCCAACCTAGTGTAGCTAAATACCAACCTCAGGACCCTTAGATCATCCGAAAAATTTATACTCAATGTTACAAAGTCCCATAATTACTTTGATGATTCTCTCTTCTCCTGTAAAGTAGCCAAACAGTGGAACCTATTACCCCAGATTATCTTAAAAAACACAGAACGTCATAGCTTCAAACAACTCCTACAAGAATACCTTTCTCATCAATGGCTATGCTCCTGTAATACCCCTGGCTAGTATCTCATGCCATCAATCAAATGTTTCTTTTCTGCCATCTTCTCCTTGTCTTACTTCTATGAAATGAAAATACCAATACCACCATGGTTTATTTTAGTTATGTATCTAATGAGTTTTATATTACTGTTTGTAGTAAGGCTTACGAAATGTAATGTTTTCTGTTTACATTCTCTTTTTGTAAATTGTGAATGTAGACAATTGTTAAACTTTTTGTATATTCTTTTTAAATCTTTGCAAAATTTCTGTAATCTTTTTTGTACTATTGTTATGGAGCTGTTCTCCCTGGGTCTCTGCTGAAAATGGGCTACTTGCCCAGCCAGACACTACCTGGTTAACAA